>NC_059446.1:78037654-78285154 GCF_905237065.1 Salmo salar | reverse complement strand
GCGCTGCACGCGGCCTCTCTGTCAGGTCATGTGAGTACAGTGAGGTTGCTGTTGGAGAGAGGAGCCATAGTGGACAGTCTAGACGTGATGAAACACACGCCTCTGTTCAGAGCCTGTGAGATGGGACACCGCCACATCATCCTCACACTTATCAAAGGTACACAGCAAAGATGGTGGATAAATGAAGATTTTGTTGACCATTGGAAAAAAGGAGCAAGTGAGATGTCTCACTTCCTCTTCCGTCTCTGGTACGCAGCACACCAGTGTGTGTGGTCGTGATTATTGTAGACTTGGTATCCTAGTCCTTCAATACATTGTGGTCTGATAGCAGTGAAGAGTTTGTGGTCATACGCGCATCCTTAAAAACATAGGTGCTCACATCCCCAAATATACACATTCCCCCTCACATCCCCAAATATACACATTCCCCTCACATCCCCAAATATACACATTCCCCTCACATCCCCAAATATACACATTCCCCTCACATCCCCAAATATACACATCCCCTCACATCCCCAAATATACACATTCCCCCTCACATCCCCAAATATACACATTCCCCTCACATCCCCAAATATACACATTCCCCTCACATCCCCAAATATACACATTCCCCTCACATCCCCAAATATACACATTTCCCCTCACATCCCCAAATATACACATTCCCCTCACATCCCCAAATATACACATTCCCCTCACATCCCCAAATATACACATTCCCCCTCACATCCCCAAATATACACATTCCCCTCACATCCCCAAATATACACATCCCCCTCACATCCCCAAATATACACATTTCCCCTCACATCCCCAAATATACACATTCCCCTCACATCCCCAAATATACACATTCCCCTCACATCCCCAAATATACACATTTCCCCTCACATCCCCAAATATACACATTTCCCCTCACATCCCCACATATACACATTTCCCCTCACATCCCCACATATACACATTTCCCTCACATCCCCAAATATACACATTCCCCTCACATCCCCAAATATACACATTCCCCTCACATCCCCAAATATACACATTCCCCTCACATCCCCAAATATACACATCCCCCTCACATCCCCAAATATACACATTCCCCTCACATCCCCAAATATACACATTCCCCTCACATCCCCAAATATACACATTCCCCCTCACATCCCCAAATATACACATTCCCCTCACATCCCCAAATATACACATTCCCCTCACATCCCCAAATATACACATTCCCCTCACATCCCCACATATACACATTTCCCCTCACATCCCCAAATATACACATTTCCCCTCACATCCCCAAATATACACATTCCCCCTCACATCCCCAAATATACACATTCCCCTCACATGACCATTATGCGCATGAAGCACGGTGTGTCATTTCACTTTTGTGTATAGTCAATCATAATTGATCACAGAGGTACGTAATGATTATATACATACAAATTGGTCCAAGTTAAAACCTAGGCAACAGTCATCTCTTTTTGATGTCTATAATCCTTTATGACCGACCGTATGTACCTCTGTGATGAATTATGATTAACTATGCGCAAAGTGAATAGAATTTGTTCCACACCTACCATGCGTCATGTGCATGTGAGGTGAAATGTGTATATTTGGGGATGTGAACACTCAGTTTGTTTGACCTGACGAAGATCCGGTTCGGATCGAAACGTTGTCAATAAAGCTGTGAATTGGGAGGTTGATTCAATAATATCTGCCATTTAGCAGACGCTTTTATCCAAAGCAACTTATAGTCATTTTATATGTGGTGTTATGCTCTACCTACTGAGTCATACAGGACTACACTAGTGTACCATGCTCTACCTACTGAGTCATACAGGACTACACTAGTGTACCATGCTCTACCTACTGAGTCATACAGGACTACACTAGTGTACCATGCTCTACCTACTGAGCCATACAGGACTACACTAGTGTACCATGCTCTACCTACTGAGCCATACAGGACTACACTAGTGTACCATGCTCTACCTACTGAGCCATACAGGACTACACTAGTGTACCATGCTCTACCTACTGAGCCATACAGGACTACACTAGTGTTCCATGCTCTGTCTACTGAGCCATACAGGACTACACTAGTGTACCATGCTCTACCTACAGAGTCATACAGGACTACACTAGTGTACCATGCTCTACCTACTGAGTCATACAGGACTACACTAGTGTACCATGTTCTACCTACTGAGCCATACAGGACTACACTAGTGTACCATGCTCTACCTACTGAGCCATACAGGACTACACTAGTGTACCATGCTCTACCTACTGAGTCATACAGGACTACACTAGTGTACCATGCTCTACCTACTGAGCCATACAGGACTACACTAGTGTACCATGCTCTACCTACTGAGTCATACAGGACTACACTAGTGTACCATGCTCTTGTAATGCAGGATTTGGGTGGGCTTACTATGTGAAGAATGCCTCATTGATTTTCATTGTGTAGGCTCTGCTCGTGTCCACCTGGTGGATCTAGATGGACACACTGCTCTGCACTGGGCAGCTCTGGGGGGGAACGCTGAAGTCTGCCAGGTCTGTCTTTTCACCTTTATACACTTTTATTATCCCTGAACACTTCTTCATTTGTCTTCATTACCTTTCCTTATAGACTGTGTTAAGGGTGTGTTGTTAAGGTCATTGAGCTGGTTGGCTGGTACTGTAACCTCAGTGTGATGGTCATGGTAGTTGCTGATGGAGAATGGGATCAGTCCTAACGTCCAGGACCAGGCAGGCAGGACTCCTCTCCAGTGTGCTGCTTATGGAGGGTACATCACCTGTATGGCTGTACTACTCATGGAGAACAACGCCGACCCTAATATACAGGACAAAGAGGTACACACACACACACGCATGCACGCACACACACACACACACACACACACACACACACACACACACACACACACACACACACACACACACACACACACACACACACACACACACACACACACACACACACACACACACACACACACACAGACATACAGTACATACACACAGGGCAGGACAGCTCTCCACTGGTCCTGTCCTACCGTGTGTGTCTGCAGGGCAGGACAGCTCTCCACTGGTCCTGTCTTACCGTGTGTGTCTGCAGGGCAGGACAGCTCTCCACTGGTCCTGTCCTACCGTGTGTGTCTGCAGGGCAGGACAGCTCTCCACTGGTCCTGTCTTACCGTGTGTGTCTGCAGGGCAGGACAGCTCTCCACTGGTCCTGTCCTACCGTGTGTGTCTGCAGGGCAGGACAGCTCTCCACTGGTCCTGTCTTACCGTGTGTGTCTGCAGGGCAGGACAGCTCTCCACTGGTCCTGTCCTACCGTGTGTGTCTGCAGGGCAGGACAGCTCTCCACTGGTCCTGTCTTACCGTGTGTGTCTGCAGGGCAGGACAGCTCTCGGTAAGACAGGACTGGTCCTACCGTGTGTGTCTGCAGGGCAGGACAGCTCTCCACTGGTCCTGTCTTACCGTGTGTGTCTGCAGGGCAGGACAGCTCTCCACTGGTCCTGTCCTACCGTGTGTGTCTGCAGGGCAGGACAGCTCTCCACTGGTCCTGTCTTACCGTGTGTGTCTGCAGGGCAGGACAGCTCTCCACTGGTCCTGTCCTACCGTGTGTGTCTGCAGGGCAGGACAGCTCTCCACTGGTCCTGTCTTACCGTGTGTGTCTGCAGGGCAGGACAGCTCTCCACTGGTCCTGTCTTACCGTGTGTGTCTGCAGGGCAGGACAGCTCTCCACTGGTCCTGTCTTACCGTGTGTGTCTGCAGGGCAGGACAGCTCTCCACTGGTCGTGTAACAATGGCTATCTGGATGCTGTGAAGCTGCTGCTGAACTCTAATGCCTTCCCCAACCACATGGAACACAACGAGGAGAGGTGAGGAGGAGGTGGATGATGAGGAAGTGCCTCGTCTATAGTTTGGAAGGACATCAGCTCCTACAACAGTAGCAAGTATCGATTTAGATTCAAAAAGTAGCTGTTGGTATTGTCTTGCTAAGGCAATTTAGTTTTCGTGCTGTCTCTCTACCTAGTGGCCTACTTAATTGTATTTTTACTTGTATTTTCCTACTGGCACTGACTTTGCTGATAACTACAGGTAACTGGCAAGATAAAGGAAACCCCATCACATAGTGTCTTAATAGGGCATTGGGCACCACGAGCCAGAACCGCTTCAATGCACCTTGGCATAGATTCTACAAGTATCTGAAACTCTTGGAGGGATGCGACACCATTCTTCCACCAGAAATTCCATCATTTGGTGTTTTGTTGGTGGTGGTGGAAAAGGCTGTCTCAGGCTCCGCTCCAGAATCAACTGGGTTGAGATCTGGTGACTGAGACGGACATGACATGTGGTTTACATCTTTTCATGCTCCTCAAACCATTCAGTAACCACTCGTGTCCTGTGGATGGAGGCATAGACATGGCAGCCAAAATAATGTCCTGCACAGCATTTTCATACATGACCCTAAGCATGATGGGATGTTAATTGCTTAATTAACTCAGGAACCACACCTGTGTGGAAGCACCTGTTTTCAATATACTTTATATCCCTCATTTACTCAAGTGTTTCCTTTACTTTGGCAGTTACCTGTACTTTATTGAGGGAAAATGTACTTGCTACGATTGTGATGTTGTCTCACCTAGCTATGTTAAGATGAATGCACTAATGTCACTCTGCATAAGAGCGTCTACTAAATGACTGAAATATCAATGTAAAATGATATGTTGTAATTTTCCGAAAGAATTTTGTGAATCTATTCTCTGTGTTTTTCACAAAGCAAGTTCATTAGGTTAAAGATGCACTATGCAGAAATCACTCCACCATTTCCTGGCTACTAAAATTCTAATTCTAATATCAGTTTATGTGACAAAACAAGCAAGTATATTGTAGAGAATCATTGTAGCATCTAAACCGCTGTGAAATATATGTTCCATAACCAATAATGTTGTATTTTCAGCTGTTTGAAGCTGGTGTACAGAAGCCAAAAACTTAACAACAGGAAGCGTGTGTGTGTGTGTGTGTGTGTGTGTGTGTGTGTGTGTGTGTGTGTGTGTGTGTGTGTGTGTGTAGGTACACCCCCCTGGACTACGCTCTCCTAGGGGAACACAGTGAGGTGACTCAGTACATGTTGGAGCATGGAGCTCTGTCTATAGCAGCCATCCAGGACATCGCTGCTGCTTCCATCCAGGCCCTGTATAAAGGATACACCGTCCGCAAGGCCTTCACCGAGAGGAAACAACTACTGATGAGACACGAACAGCTACGCAAGGACGCAGCCAAGTACCATACACACAGACACACACATGCACACACATAGAAACAAGCATTGTGATCCATCCCCTGTCTGCTCAGTACTCTCTGTCAACAAATCTATCATAGTCAACCAGATCATGCCATACACACACACACACACACACACACACACACACACACACACACACACACACACACACACACACACACACACACACACACATTCTCTTTCTATCTATTTTCTCCCTCTCTCTCTCTCTCTCTCTTTCGCTCTCCTCTCCCTTTCTCTCCATCTCTCCCTGTCTTATTCCCCCAACCCATATAGAAACAGTCACACTCTCTCCATATCCATCTTTCCACCTGTCATCACAACACACACATACATCTTCTCCCTGTCTCTCTCTCTCTCTCTCTCTCTCTCTCTCTCTCTCTCTCTCTCTCTCTCTCTCTCTCTCTCTCTCTCTCTCTCTCTCTCTCTCTCTCTCTCTCTCTCTCTCTCTCTCTCTCTCTCTCTCTCTCTCTCTCACATCCCTCTCTTGCTCACACATCCCTCTCTTATAATTCTACACTGAGTCAGGGCTGGTCCAGCGGTAGGGTTTAGATAAGGCTTTGAGATAAGGTTGTTACTAGGGTTAGGGTGTATGTGTGTGAGACATGTGTAAGATGTGTCATGATGTCACTCAGGAAACGCGAGGAGGAGCAGCGGAGACGGGAGGCGGAGCAGCAAATCTCATTGGCCAGAACAGAGAAACAGAGGATGTTATTGGCCCGCGCTGAGCAGGAGCAGCTGTCATTGGCTGAGACTATGAAGGAACTGTCAGTGTATGAGAGAGAGGCAGGGGGCGGGGCTAATACAGCCTCCAAAGCAGAACAGATCAATAGCAAAGAGGAGACACGGAAACATAGAGGTACGGACATACACACACACACAGGAGGCTGCTGAGAGGAGGACGTATCAAACATGTGTTTGATGAATTTGATACCATTCCATTCATTCTGTTCCAGCCATTACTATGAGCCCATCCTCCCCAATTAACATGACACCAAACTAGTTTTCATTGGGAAGGCAGATATGTGAATCCAACTCATTACTGTTCCTTTGAGACGGGCGCTCCTCCCTCACTGCTTTTGTCCGTTCACGTCACGGGTCATAGACCGGTGCCCCGCGGCTCGGCTTAATCAGATCCGCTCAATGAATAACAGGTGAAATTATGAATGCCATCTTCATTATCTCCTACCATGTTGCACAAGTTGACTGCAGGTATTTACTTGAAAAGTAGCTAGAAACATTCAAATGTATTAAAAAACTTAAAAGAAGTAGTTTAAACAGTATTGACGGTATTGAAAAACCATCCCGTGGCTATTTCCAAAACCCTGGCCTATGGTATATACGGTACACCGCCCAAACCTAACACACACACACACACACACACACACACACACACACACACACACACACACACACATACACATACACACACACACACACACACACACACACACACACACACACACACACACACACACACACACACACACACACACATACACACACACACACACACACACACACACACACACACACACACACACACACACACACACACACACACACACGTATTCACCCACTCTGTCAATCTCTTACATCCCTCTCTTTCTCAGCACATAGAAGCAGACCCTTCAGGAGAGGGAAGGAGGCGCAGCCAGCCAAAGACCCTGACCCCGTGGTGACCCCTCACCCCTCAGTGACCTCTGACCCCATGCCCCCTGCCCAGGGGTCTAGGGTCAGGGAGCGTCTCTCTCCTGCAGGCTGCAGCCGACCCCCCAGCCCAAAACACAGACCCCCCACCACACCCAGGACCAAGAGACTCACCTCTGCAAACACACACACTTCTTCCAACACACACACTCCCTGCAACACACACACTCCCTGCAACACACACACTCCCTGCAACACACACACTCCCTGCAACACACACACTCCCTGCAACACACACACTCCCTGCAACACACACACTCCTTCCAAAACACACACTCCTTCCAAAACACACACTCCCTCCAACACACACACTCCTTCCAACACACACACTCCCTCCAACACACACACTCCCTCCAACACACACACTCCCTCCAACACACACACTCCTTCCAACACACACACTCCTTCCAAAACACACACTCCTTCCCACACACACACTCCATCCAACACACACACATCTACTCGCCCCACCATGGATCAAGAAGCCCCCAGCACCAGGGAACGCACCCCTAGAAGCAAGAGAGATACACACACCAACACACCCAACCCCAGACACAGAACACGCCCTGCCACAGACCATACCACCTCCTCCAGCAAGAACCACACTAAAGCCTCCACACAGTCACACCGCCCCAGCAGCAAGCCCAGGGAGGGGGACAGAGACCAGGCTGCCTGCACTATCCAACGAGCCTGGAGGAGGTAAGGTTGAAGCCTGCTTTTCATTCTTCCCATTCCCTCTCCAAGCTGAGCCAGTACTGGGGGTACTGCCATGGAATAGAGCCTGTGGCCCCTTTACCAAAGCAGAGGGGCTCAGGTAGTTTCTCTCTGGACTGATACCAAGGTTGGCTCTGAGATGGCTTCCCAAACAGCCTGGAGGAAGTGTGTGTATGGTTGAAAGGGGGAGGGGTATACTGTGCTCCACAGTAGCGTTCTCTCATACCATGAGAGTGTGGCAGTGCCATGTGGTGCCCACATGTCTTCCCTCCACACACACACACACCAACTTACACACAACGTCTCCCCCTCTCGCTCTCTGTGGTCTGGCTGCCTGCCCTCCTACCATCAACACCTCCATGACGGGGGAGAGAGGGGGGAGACAGGGGGAGACAGGGGGTATAATCTGGAGCCCTCTCAGTGTTTTAACGAGAGGCTAAAAGTTCAGGCGTGCCATTCTAATAGCTACCAGCAGCCTCTCATTCAGGATCTACTACCCCACATTGGAAAGCCCTCTGTTCCCAGCCACCAGTAGATGTGTGTGCGTGCAGATGCGTGCACTGATTTAATTGTAGTATACAAGTAATAAGCTTTTTCTACTAAGCTCTTGAAGTATGCCATGGCCGGGTTCAGTTCCCCGAGAGGAAGTGTTATGTATTGATGCTGAAGAGTAGCGGACCCAGAATTGATCCTTGTGGAACCCCTGAGGTTGGACACTGAATTATTATTTCTCACCCCTCTTAAAGCAGCTTTTCCAGGGATGCCTGTAACATTTTTCAGTGAACTGAATAATGTCCAAATGTCATGTGCTGTGTAATATACAAACCGAATAGGTTGGACAAATGAAGGCCTCTCTAATGTACCGTGTTCTGGGTGTGTTTGTGTGTAGGTTCCATGTGCGAGGCAGATTGAGGGAGGCTTTTGGTGCTGGGAAAGGAGTGGAGCCACCTGAGGTCGCCTCCCTCCTGATCCAGCTGCTCTGGGATAGGGCGGCTTTCCCTGGTCACACCCCTATTAGGACCAAGCCTGAGGCCAGAGTTCCACCCACCAAGACAGCAGCCAAGAGCTCAGTGCTGAAAAGCATCTATGGTAAAGCCTGGCATTCTGTCCAGAATGTTTGATTCTGCCTTTAATTTGTTTCAACTCTGAACTGTTAACATTTACAAATAAACCAATTCTTAACAGCGCCTAGTCGCCTACTGTGAATGGGTGCATTACTGCCGAGCTGCAGCTTCAAACTCCAACATGGAATTAGTATAGGGAGGTGTATAGTCCGCTGAAGATATTAATATCTGTATAGAATTAGTATAGGGAGGTGTACAGTCCGCTGAAGATATTAATATCTGTATAGAATTAGTATAGGGAGGTGTACAGTCCGCTGAAGATATTAATATCTGTATAGAATTAGTATAGGGAGGTGTACAGTCCGCTGAAGATATTAATATCTGTATAGAATTAGTATAGGGAGGTGTACAGTCCGCTGAAGATATTAATATCTGTATAGAATTAGTATAGGGAGGTGTACAGTCCGCTGAAGATATTAATATCTGTATAGAATTAGTATAGGGAGGTGTACAGTCCGCTGAAGATATTAATATCTGTATAGAATTAGTATAGGGAGGTGTACAGTCCGCTGAAGATATTAATATCTGTATAGAATTAGTATAGGGAGGTGTACAGTCCGCTGAAGATATTAGCAGACCTCCATCTAAGAAATGTACAGTTTCTCGATGAAGGAAAACGTTTGTTTCCTGAGGTGATGGTATGACGCTGTTTGGTTTGGAATGTGATGTTATGTTAAAACAGAATCAGAGTAGCATCAATGCAGAGCAATAACTATTTACCTTATGATGTTAATATACACATGCAATCACACTCTCAGCTGTGAATACATAGTTGTATAATCATATAGAGATGTGTGTGCGTTGTGTGTTGTAATAACTTCTGGTATGGGTTCGGCCCGTAGACACACCTGACCTTCATCACACATGACCAGGTGATGATGGGAGAATGGGCAGACACCTACTAGTGCCAACACACACAGGCATACACACCGTCACACACACACAAACATACACACCGATACAGCCAGATAGACCCCCTACCTTTTCTGGCCTGACGTGGTAGCCCGCCCCCTTTCACACATACACACACTGACTGTCCTGTCGACTGTCCTGTCGACTGCTGCTGTGAAAAGTTCAGAGCTGTCAGGGGAATGTCAGACAACTGCGTGGAGCTGTCTGCTGAACACACACACACACACTCATGAAACCCATAGTCTCTCTGTCAGACATACAAACCAGTCAACCACATTCACCTGTGTGTGTACAGAGGAATCGCAGAACGTTGGTGTTTTCCCTATTTCTTTTGTTCAGTTTCAATCTTCTTACAGGTTGACATTTCCAAGTCGTTACTTCATTCCTTTCACCATGCAGTGTTTGGTGGTACAGGTGTAGTGTTGACAAAAATTGTTATCACTTGAAGGCCCCAGCGGGATTTGAACTCGCGACCCCTGGTTTACGAGACCAGTGCTCTAACCACTGAGCTATGGAGCCTTGCTTTTTACAGTTCAACCAGGAGGAGAAAAGGATTTAAATGATACTCCCTTTTGAGAACGAAGACAGCCACACACCCAACCTGACAGGCAGGTTACCAGTCAGACTCCTAAAACAAAGGACTCTCCCTGATCTCACTTATACAGCTTACCTCAGTTTAGCAGTTACAGTTAGATGCACGAATGAAACCTAAATGAGATGGATTGCAAATGCCCTATTTTACCTTGGTCTTTCCAGAAGGATTGTGTGTGTAGCGATTCACCATAGCAGCCCTGGCCAATTTGTATATTTCAGACTTACAATGATGCTATTTTTTTGTCTTGCAGTAGGCTCTCCAGATGTTTCTGTGTATAATGACTGTATGTGTGTGTGTGTGTGTGTGTGTGTGTGTATATATATGTATGGAGATGATGTGTGTTTATTGTCTTGTAGGAGGTTCTGTGGCCCGAAGGGGGCGCTCTCTCGGGGGTTCTCAGTCTCAGATACTGCTGGACTTGTCACTACGCACACACAGCCAGCGTGAGTACTATCACTCACACACACACACACACACACACACACACACACACACACACACACACACACACACACACACACATCACTGGTTCACTAGTCACTTTAATAATGCCACTTTAATAATCTTTACATATCTTGCATCACTCATCTCATATGTACACTACTGTTCAAAAGTTTGGGGTCATTTAGAAATGTCCTTGTTTTTGAAAGAAAAGCTCAGCTTCATTAAATAGTATCCGCAAAACATCAGTCTCAATGTCAACAGTGAAGAGGTGACTCCGGGATGCTGGCCTTCTAGGCAGAGTTGCAAAGAAAAAGCCATATCTCAGACTGGCCAATAAAAAGAAAAGATTAAGATGGGAAAAAGAACACAGACACTGAACTCTGCCTAGAAGGCCAGCATCCCGGAGTCGCCTCTTCACTGTTGATGTTGAGACTGGTGTTTTGTGGGTACTATTTAATGAAGCTGCCAGTTGAGGACTTGTGAGGTGTTTGTTTCTCAAACTAGACACTCTAATGTACTTGTCTTCTTGCTCAGTTATGTACTGGGGCCTCCCACTCTTCTTTCTTTTCTGGTTAGAGCCAGTTTGCGCTGTTCTGTAAAGGGAGTAGTACACAGCATTGTACCAGATCTTCAGTTTATTGGCAATTTCTCACATGGAATAGCCTTAATTTCTCAGAACAAGAATAGGCTGATGAGTTTCAGAAGAAAGTTCTTTGTTTCTGGCCATTTTGAGCCTGTAATCAAACCCACAAATGCTGATGCTCCAGATACTCAACAAGTCTAAAGAAGGCCAGTTGTATTGCTTCTTTAATCAGGACAACAGTTTTCAGCTGTGCTAACATAATTGCAAAAAGGTTTTCTAATGTTCAATTAGCCTTTTAAAACAATCAACTTGGATTAGCTAACACAACGAGCCATTGGAACACAGGAGTTATGGTTGCTGATAATGGGCCTCTGTACGCATATGTAGATATTCCATAACAAATCAGCCGTTTCCAGCTACAATAGTAATTTACAACATTAACAATGTCTACACTGTATTTCTGACAAATTTGATGTTATTTTAATGGACCAAAAAATTGCTTTTCTTTCAAAAACAAGGACATTTCTAAGTGACCCCAAACTTTTGAACGGTAGTGTGTATATATTGTGTTTTATACCATCTATTGCATCTTGCCTATGCCGCTCTGTCATTGCTCATCCATATATTTATATGTACTTATTCCATTCCTTTACTTAGATTTGTGTGTAGCAGGTAGTTGTTGTGGAATTGTTAGATTGCATGTTAGTTATTGCTGCACTAAAAACACAAGCATTTCACTACACTTGCATTAACATCTGCTAACCATGTGTACGTGACCAATAAAATGTGATTTGATTATGGGAATAGAGTGATGTGGATGAACTGTACAAAATCAGTTTCCTCTGTTAGCATGTTATTTCTGTGTGTGTTTTTGCAGTGAGCAGTGTGGAGTGTGTGCACCTGTGTGATGCAGTGGGGCAGGCCAGCCAGTACTCCTACCACCTCAGACCCCACAGCGCTGGACAGGGCCGGGGGAAACACTGATGACCACACACACACCCTGCATGTGTCCTTCGTGGCTCAGTTGGTAGAGCATGGTGCTTCTGATGCTTGGGTACTGGGTTTGATTCCCAGGACCAGCCATATGTAAAATGTATGCACGCGTGACTGAGTTGCTTTGGATAAAAGCATCTGTTAACACACATATGTTTGTATGCCATTTATCTTGAAATTACTTACCCAACTGCCTTATCATGGTGGAGTTATTGGCCAGATTGTAAACAGAGCATCTATATACTGACAAGAGGGGGGCCCCCAATGGTGTGACTACAGGAATATGTTTCTGCAGAGGAGGTGGGAACTCTTGCGCCAATGAGGGCAGATTTGCATGTGAACAACTCTGATATAACTGACTTCTCAGAGATGCCATGTGTGTCCACTTATCAGTACACTTGTAATAACCTAAATATTACAAAATGTATATTATGTCAAATAAGCCTCACTCATCAATTCAACACTCATTGACCACCATATAAAAAAATCCCCACTTGGTCTGTGTCATGCTGTATTTTCAGGCAGTTATGCCTCTTCCTCTCAGATTGTACTCTCTTTCTGTGCCCAGTATTAACCATGGAGTTCTTGGCCTGATTGTCCTCTCTTCCTGTGTCCAGTAGTATAAACAAAGTTATGAGACGTCACAGTCATGACCTCACAGGGCGGAGTTAAGTCAACCGACATGGTATGTGTGCAAGATAATTTCAACCATACAGAAAATGAACACACACAGAGATAACCTTTCCTCCCATGTGGAGAATGAGGCAGTCTGTCAACAGCCGGTCATACAGCCAGCCCACCTGCAGACGCTGACACACACGCCTGCTTGCAGACACACACTCTTCCCGTCAGCCATAACACTTGTACTAGGTTGTAGTCAACTCTACCTCAGTATCTACCTGAGCAGGTTCCCACAGGCATGCATGCCCCTCCCACTTTCCCCCTCAGCCATAATAGTAGGTACACAGATGTACACAAGGTCATTTAGGTCCAGAGGGTACAGGTGTACCTGTGCTTTCTCTGTAGAAGGACTCTGTGGAGGGGGGTATATTTATGCATTTTATACACACTCCGTTACTCTTTAATTGTATATTATACATCACTTCCTGCCTTAGAGATAGTTGACTTAAAAAGTTAGCCAGATGTTTGTGGCACCTCATCAAGGGGAACTGTCACTTTAAAGCTAGAAACTGTGTTTCAGTGTCGATGCTGTTCACTCTGATGCACTACTGTTGAAACAATCAGATGTCAAGGCTTTACATTTATGATTGAATACCAGCCTCAATGTTAATGTCCATGTTGTTTTTCTACCTTTTTAGAAAACCTCTCAAATAAATACATTGATAAGTTTCACTGACTCAAGCTTTATTTTCTCTTTTTGTAATAAAAGCAGTAATCAGTTGAGAAATCCTTTAATTCAATCCTGGTCTTGGAGATGCAGTGTGTGCAGGCATTAGTTCCAACCCAGCACTGATTCAGGCGATCAGTATGTTAGTGCTGCACTGTAACTAAAGCTTGCACATCATTTTATCTCTCCAGGACTAGTGGTGGCCACAATATTTAGCAATATGAAGACAGTTGGTTTTGGGCCAGGAATAAAAGCTGAATGAGGAGGACAGAGAGACCGATGGGGAAGACAGGATGTCTGAGGTTAGACCAGGGGTGTCAAACTCATTCCACGGACGACTGAGTGTCTGCAGGTTTTACTTTTTTCCTTTCAATTAAGACAATCAGGTGAGGGGAGTTCCTGACTCATTAGTGAACTTAATTCATCCATCAAGTACAAGGGTGGAGCGAAAGCCCGCAGACACTCGTACCTCAGTGGAATAAGTTTGACATATGGGTTAGACAGTGGACAGAGAACAGTAAGACGGGCAGAAGGGTCTGTGGTTGGTTTGGGGCCTAGGTCAGTAGATGTCTCGGAGCCCCAGGTTTCCCCGGTGAGTCGCCATGGTTACGCTGTAGCAGTACAGCAGGTCAGTCATCCACTGCTCCTTGGACTCACCTCGACAGTACCTCTGGAACACACACGCCATCATTAGAACCTCAGAGAACACACACCTCACACTGACCTTTTTATTCTAACATACTACAGTGAGGTCCTGTATAATGTGTTGTAGAGTTGCGTTAGCCAGCATGTGGTTGAGTAGTTGACTGTGTGTGTTTACCGTGAGGTCCTGTATAATGTATTGTAGAGTTGCGTTAGCCAGCATGTGGTTGAGTAGTTGACTGTGTGTTTACCGTGAGGTCCTGTATAATGTATTGTAGAGTTGCGTTAGCCAGCATGTGGTTGAGTAGTTGACTGTGTGTGTTTACCGTGAGGTCCTGTATAATGTATTGTAGTAGAGTTGCGTTAGCCAGCATGTGGTTGAGTAGTTGACTGTGTGTGTTTACCGTGAGGTCCTGTATAATGTATTGTAGTAGAGTTGCGTTAGCCAGCATGTGGTTGGGTAGTTGACTGTGTGTGTTTACCGTGAGGTCCTGTATAATGTATTGTAGTAGAGTTGCGTTAGCCAGCATGTGGTTGAGTAGTTGACTGTGTGTGTTTACCGTGAGGTCCTGTATAATGTGTTGTAGTAGAGTTGCGTTAGCCAGCATGTGGTTGAATAGTTGACTGTGTGTGTTTACCGTGAGGTCCTGTATAATGTGTTGTAGTAGAGTTGCGTTAGCCAGCATGTGGTTGAATAGTTGACTGTGTGTGTTTACCGTGAGGTCCTGTATAATGTGTTGTAGTAGAGTTGCGTTAGCCAGCATGTGGTTGAGTAGTTGACTGTGTGTGTTTACCGTGAGGTCCTGTATAATGTGTTGTAGTAGAGTTGCGTTAGCCAGCATGTGGTTGCGTAGCGCTGTGTGCTGCAGCAGCAGGGACAGTATCTGGGCCAGCTGAGGCAGCTCCTCCTCACACAGGTCCCTAACTCGCAACGACTGCAGAACCAACCGCAACAGCCGGGGAATGCTGCTCAGCGCTGCCACACACGCGCCCCACACTGCCTCCCTGCAGGGAGAGAGAGAGAAAGGTTGGACACAATCTATACACACACACTCACGCTCCCCACACCGCCTCCCTACAGGGAAGGAAAAAGGTTACACACACAGAGACAACATGACTGCACAGAGAGGTCACACACAGGCTACCTCTTGTGGTTGTTCTCTGAGGCGGTGTCCTGCTGTAGTGTCAGTAGCAGAGACAGTAGGCTGAGGCAGCAGCGGGACAGGAACCTCAGCAGAGGTTCACTGGGGAGGAAGGACAGGTCCAACAGTCTGGCCACTGCTCTCAACAACCCTGCTGCCATACTGTCTGGTACCACAGCCAGACCAGTCTGGGAGGGAGAGACACAGTTACACACACACACACAGAGATGAGTACACACAAGTACACCATCTCACCAGGTTCTTGCAGATGCCGTTCTGCAGCACGTCGAAGCACTGTGAACGAGACCCCAGCGTCTCCAAGCAGTGGCACACTTCCTGTGGGCGGGACATAGAGACAGTGGTTAAGATCACTTCCTGCTGTTTTAAAGGTCATATTTCACAACATTAATATCATTCATATTGGAGTGTCTCCCGAGTGGGGCAGCGGTCTAAGGTGCTGCAGCTCAGTAGGCTGGACACATGACATTTTTAACAATGCTTTTTTCTAATAAAAACTAGTTCATTGCATCCGCGGTGGAGCCCAGTTTCATAATATTACCATATATCCTAGCTGCCTGCCGTAGTTTTGAAGTGATCATGAAAAAACAGGCCTTATTTTAGGGCATTTTTCACCCTGCCAGCTCCTATTAGTTCTATTGAACACTGTGGCACCAACTCGCCTTCCAAACGTTCTAATCCCAGTTTATTGTACTATGTCACAATGTCTGCTTTGCTATTGTTGGCAATGGAGACCTGCTGGGACGACCTCAGAGTTCCATGAGTAATTTTTTGTTGTTTATAGTTAAAATGTAAACAACTAAAAATTACTCATGGACCTCTGAGGTCGTCCCAAGGTTTACTACAGGGAAATATAGGTATGTCCGTCTATTTTGCCAAATATCGCAGAATGTGTATATTTTGATTTTCTTTTAAATTGGACACCATTTTAAATCATGAGAATCTCCTCTTTGTAATTATGTAAAGCTGGGCAGTGTCTCTCGTTGTCATTAAATGCTATCCCCGAAATACCTTTTGCCCTTGGAACGCCGAGCTCCCCCCATTGTTTTCCTATGGAGAAGCATGCTGGTATATTTCGCAAAATATCTCACAATGTGTATATTTTGATTTTTTTCAATTCGGACACCATTTTAATCATGAGAATCTCCTCTCACAAATTATGTAAGGCTGGGCAGTGTATCTCCTTGTCATCAAACGCTAGACCAGAAATAGAAGTTGCCATTTTTTCCCTACTTCCTCGTTATGCAGACATAAGCACACTTGGCACCGTCGAGTTGCGGATGTTAACTTTCAACACAAGTTGTTATTTTTCAGTTTCGTCCTAAGAACAGATTTTAGTGGTAAAATAAAAAGGGATACATTTTTAGTGCCATTTAGGCGAAATGGAATTCTAAGCATCACTCCAGTCAAAACAGCCTCTGCAAACGTTCCATTCCATTCATTTGCTATGGGCTCGCGCAAGTGTTCCAGCTTAGCCAACGTTCTTGTGCCATTTTCAGCTTTGGGTGAATTTTGACTCGTTCTATTGTCCAGCCTAATCTCAGTACAAGAGGCGTCACTACAGTCCCTGGTTCGAATCTAGGCTGTATCACATCCGGCCGTGATTGGGAGTCCCATAGGGCGGCGCACAATTGTCCCAGCGTCGTCCGGGTTTGGCCGTCATTGTAAATAAGAATTTGTTCTTAACTGACTTGCCTAGTCAAATAAATAAATAAATATAAGTCTGCTTGATTACAAATGACGTAACCAATATGTTACACATCCACCAGATACCTCTCCTCTCCTCCACATCCACCAGACACCTCTCCTCTCCTCCCCATCCACCAGATACCTCTCCTCTCCTCCCCATCCACCAGATACCTCTCCTCTCCTCCCCATCCACCAGATACCTCTCCTCTCCTCCCCATCCACCAGATACCTCTCCTCTCCTCCCCATCCACCAGATACCTCTCCTCTCCTCCCCATCCACCAGATACCTCTCCTCTCCTCCACATCCACCAGATACCTCTCCTCCACATCCACCAGATACCTCTCCTCCACATCCACCAGATACCTCTCCTCCACATCCACCAGATACCTCTCCTCCACATCCACCAGATACCTCTCCTCCACATCCACCAGATACCTCTCCTCCACATCCACCAGATACCTCTCCTCTCCTCCACATCCACCAGATACCTCTCCTCTCCTCCACATCCACCAGATACCTCTCCTCACATCCACCAGATACCTCTCCTCACATCCACCAGATACCTCTCCTCCACATCCACCAGATACCTCTCCTCCACATCCACCAGATACCTCTCCTCTCCTCCACATCCACCAGATACCTCTCCTCTCCATCCACCAGATTCCTCTCCTCTCCATCCACCAGATTCCTCTCCTGTCCATCCACCAGATACCTCTCCTCTCCTCCACCAGATACCTCTCCTCCACATCCACCAGATACTTCTCCTCTCCTCCACATCCACCAGATACCTCTCCTCTCCTCCACATCCACCAGACACCTCTCCTCTCCTCCACATCCACCAGACACCTCTCCATCACCAGATACCTCTCCTCCACATCCACCAGACACCTCTCCTCTCCTCCCCATCCACCAAATACCTCTCCTCTCCTCCCCATCCACCAGACACCTCTCCTCTCCTCCCCATCCACCAGACACCTCTCCTCTCCCATCCACCAGACACCTCTCCTCTCCTCCCCATCCACCAGATACCTCTCCTCTCCTCCCCATCCACCTCTCCTCTCCTCCCCATCCACCAGATACCTCTCCTCTCCATCCACCAGATACCTCTCTCTCCTCCCCATCCACCAGATACCTCTCCTCTCCTCCCCATCCACCAGATACCTCTCCTCTCCTCCCCATCCACCAGATACCTCTCCTCTCCTCCCCATCCACCAGATACCTCTCCTCTCCTCCCCATCCACCAGACACCTCTCCTCTCCTCTCCTCCCCATCCACCAGATACCTCTCCTCTCCTCCCCATCCACCTCTCCTCTCCTCCCCATCCACCAGATACCTCTCCTCTCCTCCCCATCCACCAGATACCTCTCCTCTCCATCCACCAGATACCTCTCCTCTCCATCCACCAGATACCTCTCCTCTCCTCCACCAGATACCTCTCCTCTCCTCCCCATCCACCAGATACCTCTCCTCTCCTCCCCATCCACCAGACACCTCTCCTCCCCATCCACCAGACACCTCTCCTCCACATCCACCAGATACCTCTCCTCCACATCCACCAGATACCTCTCCATCCACCAGATACCTCTCCATCCACCAGATACCTCTCCATCCACCAGATACCTCTCCATCCACCAGATACCTCTCCATCCACCAGATACTTCCTCTCCATCCACCAGATACCTCTCCTCTCCATCCACCAGATACCTCTCCTCTCCATCCACCAGATACCTCTCCTCTCCATCCACCAGATACCTCTCCTCTCCATCCACCAGATACCTCTCCTCTCCATCCACCAGATACCTCTCCTCTCCATCCACCAGATACCTCTCCTCTCCATCCACCAGATACCTCTCCTCTCCATCCACCAGATACCTCTCCTCTCCATCCACCAGATACCTCTCCTCTCCATCCACCAGATACCTCTCCTCTCCATCCACCAGATACCTCTCCTCTCCATCCACCAGATACCTCTCCTCTCCATCCACCAGATACCTCTCCTCCCCATCCACCAGATACCTCTCCTCTCCATCCACCAGATACCTCTCCATCCACCATATACCTCTCCTCCCCTCCACATCCACCAGATAACTCTCCCTCACACCCACCAGATACCTCTCCCTCACACCCACCAGATACCTCTCCCTCACACCCACCAGATACCTCTCCTCTCCATCCACCAGATTCCTCTCCATCCACCAGATACCTCTCCTCTCCTCCACACCCACCAGATACCTCTCCTCTCCCCACATCCACCAGATACCTCTCCTCTCCTCCCCACCCACCAGATACCTCTCCTCTCCTCCCCACCCACCAGATACCTCTCCTCTCCTCCCCACCCACCAGATACCTCTCCTCTCCTCCCCACCCACCAGATACCTCTCCTCTCCTCCCCACCCACCAGATACCTTCCTCTCCTCCCCACCCACCAGATACCTCTCCTCTCCTCCCCACCCACCAGATACCTCTCCTCCCCACCCACCAGATACCTCTCCTCTCCTCCCCACCCACCAGATACCTCTCCTCTCCTCCCCACCCACCAGATACCTCTCCTCTCCTCCCCACCCACCAGATACCTCTCCTCCCCACCCACCAGATACCTCTCCTCCCCACCCACCAGATACCTCTCCTCCCCACCCACCAGATACCTCTCCTCTCCTCCCCACCCACCAGATACCTCTCCTCTCCTCCCCACCCACCAGATACCTCTCCTCTCCTCCCCACCCACCAGATACCTCTCCTCTCCTCCACATCCACCAGATACCTCTCCTCTCCTCCCCACCCACCAGATACCTCTCCTCTCCTCCCCACCCACCAGATTCCTCTCCTCTCCTCCACATCCACCAGATACCTCTCCTCTCCTCCACATCCACCAGATACCTCTCCTCTCCTCCCCACCCACCAGATACCTCTCCCTCACACCCACCAGATACCTCTCCTCTCCATCCACCAGATACCTCTCCTCCCCATCCACCAGATACCTCTCCTCTCCATCCACCAGATACCTCTCCATCCACCAGATACCTCTCCATCCACCATATACCTCTCCTCCCCTCCACATCCACCAGATAACTCTCCTCCCCTCCACATCCACCAGATAACTCTCCCTCACACCCACCAGATACCTCTCCCTCACACCCACCAGATACCTCTCCCTCACACCCACCAGATACCTCTCCCTCACACCCACCAGATACCTCTCCTCTCCATCCACCAGATACCTCTCCTCTCCATCCACCAGATTCCTCTCCATCCACCAGATACCTCTCCTCTCCATCCACCAGATACCTCTCCTCTCCTCCACACCCACCAGATACCTCTCCTCTCCTCCACATCCACCAGATACCTCTCCTCTCCTCCCCATCCACCAGACACCTCTCCTCTCCTCCCACCAGATACCTCTCCTCTCCTCCCCACCCACCAGATACCTCTCCTCTCCTCCCCACCCACCAGATACCTCTCCTCTCCTCCCCACCCACCAGATACCTCTCCTCCCCACCCACCAGATACCTCTCCTCTCCTCCCCACCCACCAGATACCTC
Source organism: Salmo salar (assembly GCF_905237065.1). Lineage (NCBI taxonomy): Eukaryota > Metazoa > Chordata > Actinopteri > Salmoniformes > Salmonidae > Salmo > Salmo salar. Next base: position 78,264,361 of record NC_059446.1, on the reverse strand, counting down.
TCCTCTCCTCCCCACCCACCAGATACCTCTCCTCTCCTCCCCACCCACCAGATACCTCTCCTCCCCACCCACCAGATACCTCTCCTCTCCTCCCCACCCACCAGATACCTCTCCTCTCCTCCCCACCCACCAGATACCTCTCCTCTCCTCCCCACCCACCAGATACCTCTCCTCTCCTCCCCACCCACCAGATACCTCTCCTCTCCTCCCCACCCACCAGATACCTCTCCTCTCCTCCCCACCCACCAGATACCTCTCCTCTCCTCCCCACCCACCAGATACCTCTCCTCTCCTCCCCACCCACCAGATACCTCTCCTCTCCTCCCCACCCACCAGATACCTCTCCTCTCCTCCCCACCCACCAGATACCTCTCCTCTCCTCCCCACCCACCAGATACCTCTCCTCTCCTCCCCACCCACCAGATACCTCTCCTCTCCTCCCCACCCACCAGATACCTCTCCTCTCCTCCACATCCACCAGATACCTCTCCTCTCCTCCCCACCCACCAGATACCTCTCCTCTCCTCTCTCCCCACCCACCCACCAGATACCTCTCCTCTCCTCCCCACCCACCAGATACCTCTCCTCTCCTCCACATCCACCAGATACCTCTCCTCTCCTCCCCACCCACCAGATACCTCTCCTCTCCTCTCCTCCCCACCCACCCACCAGATACCTCTCCTCTCCTCCACATCCACCAGATACCTCTCCTCTCCTCCCCACCCACCAGATACCTCTCCTCTCCTCCCCACCCACCAGATACCTCTCCTCTCCTCCCCACCCACCAGATACCTCTCTCCTCCACACCCACCAGATACCTCTCCTCTCCTCCCCACCCACCAGATACCTCTCCTCTCCTCCCCACCCACCAGATACCTCTCCTCTCCTCCCCACCCACCAGATACCTCTCCTCTCCTCCCCACCCACCAGATACCTCTCCCTCACACCCACCAGATACCTCTCCTCTCCTCCCCACCCACCAGATACCTCTCCCTCACACCCACCAGATACCTCTCCTCTCCTCCACATCCACCAGATACCTCTCCTCTCCTCCACATCCACCAGATACCTCTCCTCTCCTCCCCACCCACCAGATACCTCTCCCTCACACCCACCAGATACCTCTCCCTCACACCCACCAGATACCTCTCCCTCACACCCACCAGATACCTCTCCTCTCCATCCACCAGATACCTCTCCTCTCCATCCACCAGATACCTCTCCTCTCCATCCACCAGATTCCTCTCCATCCACCAGATACCTCTCCATCCACCAGATACCTCTCCTCTCCTCCACACCCACCAGATACCTCTCCTCTCCTCCACATCCACCAGATACCTCTCCTCTCCTCCCCATCCACCAGACACCTCTCCTCTCCTCCCCATCCACCAGACACCTCTCCTCTCCTCCCCATCCACCAGATACCTCTCCTCTCCTCCCCACCCACCAGATACCTCTCCTCTCCTCCCCACCCACCAGATACCTCTCCTCTCCTCCCCACCCACCAGATACTCTCCTCTCCTCCCCACCCACCAGATACCTCTCCTCTCCTCCCCACCCACCAGATACCTCTCCTCTCCTCCCCACCCACCAGATACCTCTCCTCTCCTCCCCACCCACCAGATACCTCTCCTCTCCTCCCCACCCACCAGATACCTCTCCTCTCCTCCCCACCCACCAGATACCTCTCCTCTCCTCCCCATCCACCAGATACCTCTCCTCTCCTCCCCATCCACCAGATACCTCTCCTCCCCACCCACCAGATACCTCTCCTCTCCTCCCCACCCACCAGATACCTCTCCTCTCCTCCCCACCCACCTCTCCTCTCCTCCCCATCCACCAGATACCTCTCCTCTCCTCCCCATCCACCAGATACCTCTCCTCTCCTCCCCACCCACCAGATACCTCTCCTCTCCTCCCCACCCACCAGATACCTCTCCTCTCCTCCCCACCCACCAGATACCTCTCCTCTCCTCCCCACCCACCAGATACCTCTCCTCTCCTCCCCATCCACCAGATACCTCTCCTACACACCCACCAGATACCTCTCCTCTCCTCCCCACCCACCAGATACCTCTCCTCTCCTCCCCACCCACCAGATACCTCTCCTCTCCTCCCCACCCACCAGATACCTCTCCTCTCCTCCCCACCCACCAGATACCTCTCCTCTCCTCCCCACCCACCAGATACCTCTCCTCTCCTCCCACATCCACCAGATACCTCTCCTCTCCTCCCCACCCACCAGATACCTCTCCTCTCCTCCCCACCCACCAGATACCTCTCCTCTCCTCCCCACCCACCAGATACCTCTCCCTCACACCCACCAGATACCTCTCCTCTCCTCCACATCCACCAGATACCTCTCCTCTCCTCCACATCCACCAGATACCTCTCCTCTCCTCCCCACCCACCAGATACCTCTCCTCCCCACCCACCAGATACCACTCCTCCACATCCACCAGATACCTCTCCTCTCCTCCACATCCACCAGATACCTCTCCTCTCCTCCCCACCCACCAGATACCTCTCCCTCACACTCCCCCTTTTCCTAGAAATGAAAGGGTTAAGCGAGGCTGGGTAATGGGAGCTGACGTGGCAGACCTGACAATCTTTTTAAACAATGTTTTATGAGCCCAAACAACCAGGAAGTGTCTGTGTGAGGAGGGTGAAATCCAATAGCAGTAATGGCATTATGGAGGGATGGAATTAGAGGACAAATGAAGGAGAGGCACACGTCACTCTCTTCTTTAATCAACATCACCCACAACCATTCATCAGACAAACCACATTACACCACACGTGCAAATGTCTACTTAGTTATTTTTATATCTAACAGATGGTCTTTCTCCACACATCCAAGAGATACATAACAGGTTGGGGCCAACAAGTACATTACAATATGTTGTTTTTAGTGCTCCCTACATCTCTATGTCACTGCTCACATACACACTGTAGAGAGCGACAGAGGGGTACAGGTGAGACTAGAGGGCATCACACAAACTTTCAGAGGTGAGAAACAATGTTAAACTTTTCCTCATTAACTTCAAATCAAAACCCAATTTGTCATTACGCTCTATTGAAATGAGGTGTGTTCAATGTGTTAGAATGTGTGTGTGTGCCAGCCCCCAGACCTGTGCACCTGTTGGCATTCTCTCCTCCATTAAAAACAATCCTGTCTCATTAGTGGAATCAGAGCAGACATGGTCCGTTCCCTAATCCTGTCCCCCCTGCCCCCCCAACCCTCAGTCTGATTGACTCAGACATGGAGATGAGATGAGCAGGATCCCAGGCTCTAATTGAAGAGCTGAATTAGTGATTATAGCCCCCCCCTCCACACACACCTCTTGCTTCGGGGCACGTTTCCTTTAACGCTCATTTCCGAGCACAAATGTCACACTCCCATCATGCCACAGGCTCTCATTAATATTTCTGCATTTCCACAGTGCCCGATAACCACGCAGACACAGCCTGCGCAACGCGATAAAGGTTCCCCTCTCGGCCAGCGCGGTCAGATAAATCTTCCCCCCTCTGAGCCCTGTGTGAGACACCAGGGGAACTAAATAACAGACAGTCTCCAGAACACCTCTCACAGGTACACTACACTGGCAGAAGTGCTCAGTCTCCATCTCGGTCACTGTCCTTCTCTTTTCACATTTTACACTCTCTTCCTGTTCCTGTCACAACAGTCACTTCTAAAGCCCTGCTAGGTGTTGTGAGGGAGGTGTGTCCTGACCTCCACCACGTCCCAGTGGTGTGTGAACTGCTCCAGGGGGGTGGGGTAGAGGCTGAGGGGGGAGAGGGGGGAGGGAGGGAGCACGCTGTCATCCCCAGCCTCCTGCAGGGTGGACAGCTCATCAGATGAAAACCCTGAAAGAGAGAAAGATTGGTCAGTTTTCTTGGAGTGTACTTCTTCATGAACCTGAAGGTTCATCACATCTGTTGACCAGATATCAGTGAGACAGGAAATGTGAGGGCGGAGCCTGACCTGTCAGGGTGGAGAACAGGAAGCTGATGTAGTCAACATCACGCAGCGTCGCGTCCTGAGACCCTACTGACCAGCCACTCAAAGAGGACCTGAAACACACACAGGTTACTATGGAGTGAGAAAGAGGAGGGTCTGGAGAGTTGGTGGAGTGATTGAGCATAACAAAAGTCCTCTTACAGGATGGAGGATTGTTCCAGTTTGTTGTCTGACCATATGATCACACCTATGTCTATTTCTGTAGGCTTACCTGGAACTGTCCACATCACACAGAACTGAGTTTCCCCCGAGCAGACAGACAGACAGAGAGACAGACAGAGAGACAGAGAGATAGAGACAGAGAGATAGAGACAGAGACAGAGAGACAGAGAGAGAGACAGAGAGAGAGACAGAGAGACAGAGCGAGAGAGAGACAGAGAGACAGAGAGAGAGAGAGACAGAGAGACACAGAGAGAGAGAGAGAGAGAGACACAGAGAGAGAGAGAGACACAGAGAGAGAGAGAGACACACAGAGAGAGAGAGAGACACAGAGAGAGAGAGCAACACACAGAGAGAGAGCAAGACACAGAGAGAGCGAGACACAGAGAGAGAGACAGAGAGAGAGAGAGACACAGAGAGAGAGAGAGACACAGAGAGAGAGAGAGACACACAGAGAGAGAGAGAGACACAGAGAGAGAGCGAGACACAGAGAGAGAGCGAGACACAGAGAGAGAGCGAGACACAGAGAGAGCGAGACACAGAGAGAGAGACACAGAGAGAGAGACACAGAGAGAGAGACACAGAGAGAGAGACACAGAGAGAGAGACACAGAGAGAGAGACACAGAGAGAGAGACACAGAGAGAGACAGACTATGCGCAGGGTGGGGGTGAGGAGGAAGGGGGGGTCAGAGATAAATACATGGTGTGTTCTGTAACAGAGACACGTGACTTAACAAAAATAAAAATATCCCAATCCTTCCATGACGTCTCTGCCACATTCCACTGCCCCAACCCCTAGTGTCTCTCTCCACACACACACACACTGCCCCAACCCCTAGTCTCTACACACACACACACACACACACACACACACTGCCCCAACCCCTAGTCTCTACACACACACACTGCCCCAACCCCTAGTCTCTACACACACACACACTGCCCCAACCCCTAGTCTCTACACACACACACACTGCCCCAACCCCTAGTCTCTACACACACACACACACACACTGCCCCAACCCCTAGTCTCTACACACACACACACACACACTGCCCCAACCCTAGTCTCTACACACACACACACACACACACTGCCCCAACCCCTAGTCTCTACACACACACACACACAACACACACTGCCCCAACCCCTAGTCTCTACACACACACACACACACTGCCCCAACCCCTAGTCTCTACACACACACACACACACACACACACTGCCCCAACCCCTAGTCTCTCAAACACACACACACACACACACACACTGCCCCAACCCCTAGTCTCTACACACACACACACTGCCCCAACCCCTAGTCTCTACACACACACTGCCCCAACCCCTAGTCTCTACACACACACACACACTGCCCCAACCCCTAGTCTCTACACACACACACACACACACTGCCCCAACCCCTAGTCTCTACACACACACACACACACACACCCTCCCCTAGTCTCTACACACACACACACACTGCCCCAACCCCTAGTCTCTACACACACACACACACTGCCCCAACCCCCTAGTCTCTAACACACACACACACACACACTGCCCCAACCCCTAGTCTCTACACACACACACTGCCCCAACCCTAGTCTCTACACACACACACACACTGCCCCAACCCCTAGTCTCTACACACACACACACACTGCCCCAACCCCTAGTCTCTACACACACACACACACAGCCCCAACCCTAGTCTCTACACACACACTGCCCCAACCCCTAGTCTCTACACACACACACTGCCCCAACCCCTAGTCTCTACAACACACACACACACTGCCCCAACCCCTAGTCTCTACACACACACACACACACCCTAGTTCACACACACACACACTGCCCCAACCCCTAGTCTCTACACACACACACACACTGCCCCAACCCCTAGTCTCTACACACACACACACACACTGCCCCAACCCCTAGTCTCTACACACACACACACTGCCCTAACCCCTAGTCTCTACACACACACACTGCCCCAACCCCTAGTCTCTACACACACACACACACTGCTCCCAACCCCTAGTCTCTACACACACACACACTGCCCCAACCCCTAGTCTCTAACACACACACACACACACACACTGCCCCAACCCCTAGTCTCTACACACACACACACACACACTGCCCCAACCCCTAGTCTCTAACACACACACACACTGCCCCAACCCCTAGTCTCTAACACACACACACACACTGCCCCAACCCCTAGTCTCTCACACACACACACACACTGCCCCAACCCCTAGTCTCTACACACACACACACACTGCCCCAACCCCTAGTCTCTACACACACACACTCGCCAACCTAGTCTCTAACACACACACACACTGCCCCAACCCCTAGTCTCTCACACACACACACACACTGCCCCAACCCCTAGTCTCTACACACACACACACACACTGCCCCAACCCCTAGTCTCTACACACACACACACACTGCCCCAACCCCTAGTCTCTACACACACACACACACTGCCCCAACCCCTAGTCTCTACACACACACACACTGCCCCAACCCCTAGTCTCTACACACACACACACACTGCCCCAACCCCCTAGTCTCTACACACACACACACTTACCCCAGTCTCTAACACACACACACACACTGCCCCCAACCCCTAGTCTCTACACACACACACACACACTGCCCCAACCCCTAGTCTCTAACACACACACACACACTGCCCCAACCCCTAGTCTCTACACACACACACACACACTGCCCCAACCCCTAGTCTCTCACACACACACACACACACTGCCCCAACCCCTAGTCTCTAACACACACACACACACACTGCCCCAACCCCTAGTCTCTACACACACACACACTGCCCCAACCCCTAGTCTCTACACACACACACACTGCCCCCAACCCCTAGTCTCTACAACACACACACACACACTGCCCCAACCCCTAGTCTCTACACACACACACACACACTGCCCCAACCCCTAGTCTCTACACACACACACACTGCCCCAAACCCTAGTCTCTACACACACACACACACTGCCCCAACCCCTAGTCTCTACACACACACACACACACACTGCCCCCAACCCCTAGTCTCTACACACACACACACACACACTGCCCTAACCCCTAGTCTCTACACACACACACACTGCCCCAACCCCTAGTCTCTACACACACACACACACACACTGCCCCAACCCCTAGTCTCTACACACACACACACTGCCCCAACCCCTAGTCTCTAACACACACACACACACTGCCCCAACCCCTAGTCTCTACACACACACACACACACTGCCCCAACCCCTAGTCTCTACACACACACACACTGCCCCAACCCTAGTCTCTACACACACACACACACACTGCCCAACCCCTAGTCTCTACACACACACACACACACTGCCCCAACCCCTAGTCTCTACACACACACACACACACTGCCCCAACCCCTAGTCTCTACACACACACACACACTGCCCCAACCCCTAGTCTCTACACACACACACACACACTGCCCCAACCCCTAGTCTCTACACACACACACACACACATGCCCCAACCCCTAGTCTCTACACACACACACACACACTGCCCCAACCCCTAGTCTCTACACACACACACACACACACACTGCCCCAACCCCTAGTCTCTACCACACACACACACACTGCCCCAACCCCTAGTCTCTACACACACACACACACACTGCCCCAACCCCTAGTCTCTACACACACACACACTGCTAACCCCTAGTCTCTACACACACACACACACTGCCCCAACCCCTAGTCTCACACACACACACACTGCCCAACCCCTAGTCTCTCACACACACACACACTGCCCTAACCCCTAGTCTCTACACACACACTGCCCCACCCCTAGTCTCTACACACACACACACTGCCCCAACCCCTAGTCTCTCACACACACACACACTGCCCCAACCCCTAGTCTCTACCACACACACACACACTGCCCCAACCCCTAGTCTCTACACACACACACACACACTGCCCCAACCCCTAGTCTCTACACACACACACACTGCCCCAACCCCTAGTCTCTCAACACACACACACACTGCCCCCAACCCCTAGTCTCTACACACACACACACTGCCCCAACCCCTAGTCTCTACACACACACACACACACGCCCCAACCCTAGCTCACACACACACACACTGCCCCAACCCCTAGTCTCTACAGCACACACACACACTGCCCCAACCCCTAGTCTCTACACACACACACACACTGCCCCAACCCCTAGTCTCTACACACACACACACACTGCCCCAACCCCTAGTCTCTACACACACACACACTGCCCCAACCCCTAGTCTCTACACACACACACACTGCCCCAACCCCTAGTCTCTACACACACACACACACGCCCCTAACCCCTTAGTCTCTACACACACACACTGCCCCAACCCCTAGTCTCTACACACACACACACACTGCCCCAACCCCTAGTCTCTCACACACACACACACTGCCCCAACCCCTAGTCTCCGCACACACACTGCCCCCAACCCTAGTCTCTACACACACACCACACTGCTCCCAACCCCTAGTCTCTACACACACACACACACACACTGCCCCAACCCCTAGTCTCTAACACACACACACACTGCCCCAACCCCTAGTCTCTCCACACACACACACTGCCCCAACCCCTAGTCTCTACACACACACACACACACACTCAACCCCTAGTCTCTACACACACACACACACTGCCCCAACCCCTAGTCTCTACACACACACACACACTGCCCCAACCCCTAGTCTCTACACACACACACACTGCCCCAACCCCTAGTCTCCCCACACACACACTGCCCCAACCCCTTAGTCTCTACACACACACACTGCCCCAACCCCTAGTCTCTACACACACACACACACTGCCCCCAACCCCTAGTCTCTACACACACACACTGCCCCAACCCCTAGTCTCTGCACACACACACACTGCCCCCAACCCCTAGTCTCTACACACACACACACACCCACACACACACACACTGCCCCCAACCCCTAGTCTCTACACACACACACACTGCCCAACCCCTAGTCTCTACACACACACACACACACTGCCCCAACCCCCTAGTCTCTACACACACACACTGCCCCAACCCCTAGTCTCTACACACACACACACACTGCCCTAACCCCTAGTCTCTACACACACACACACACACACTGCCCTAACAGTCTCTACACACACACACACTGCCCTAACCCCTAGTCTCTACACACACACACACTGCCCCAACCCCTAGTCTCTGCACACACACACACACTGCCCCAACCCCTAGTCTCTACACACACACTGCCCCCAACCCTAGTCTCTACACACACACACACACACTGCCCCAACCCCTAGTCTCTACCCACACACACACACACACACACTGCCCCAACCCCTAGTCTCTACACACACACACACACTCCCTAACCCCTAGTCTCTGCACACACACACACTGCCCAAACCCTAGTCTCTACACACACACACACACTGCCCCAACCCCTAGTCTCTACAACACACACACACTGCCCCAACCCCTAGTCTCTACACACACACACACACACCTGCTCCCACACACACACACTGCCCCAACCCTAGTCTCTACACACCACACACACACTGCCCCAACCCCTAGTCTCTAACACACACACACACTGCTCCCAACCCCTAGTCTCTACACACACACACACTGCCAACCCCTAGTCTCTACACACACACACACACACTGCCCTAACCCCTAGTCTCTGCACACACACACACACTGCTCCCAACCCCTAGTCTCCCCACACACACACACACACTGCCCCTAACCCCTAGTCTCTACACACACACACTGCCCCAACCCCTTAGTCTCCACACACACACACACACTGCCCCAACCCCTAGTCTCTAACACACACACACACTGCCCCAACCCTAGTCTCTAACACACACACACTGCCCCAACCCCTTAGTCTCACACACACACACACACTGCCCTAACCCCTAGTCTCTACACACACACACACACACTGCTAACCCCTGGTCTCTACACACACACACACTGTCCCAACCCTAGTCTCCACACACACACACTGCCCCAACCCCTAGTCTCTACACACACACACACACGCCCAACCCTAGCTCGCACACACACACACACTGCCCCAACCCTAGTCTCTACACACACACTGCCCCAACCCCTAGTCTCTACACACACACACTGCCCCTAACCCCTAGTCTCTGCACACACACACACACACTGCCCCAACCCCTAGTCTCTACACACACACACACTGCCCCCACCCCTAGTCTCTACACACACACACACGCCCCTAACCCCTAGTCTCTACACACACACACACACTGCTCCTAACCCCTAGTCTCTACACACACACACACTGCCCCAACCCCTAGTCTCTACACACACACACTGCCCCAACCCCTAGTCTCTAACACACACACACACTGCTCCCAACCCCTAGTCTCTACACACACACACACTGCCCAACCCCTAGTCTCTACACACACACACTGCCCCCAACCCCTAGTCTCTACACACACACACACACTGCTCCCAACCCCTAGTCTCTACCACACACACACTGCCCCAACCCCTAGTCTCACACACACACACTGCCCCCAACTCCCTAGTCTCTACACACACACACACACACACCACCCTAGTCTCTACACACACACACACTGCGCCCAACCCCTAGTCTCTACACACACACACTGCCCCAACCCCTAGTCTCTAACAACACACACACACTGCCCCAACCCCTTTAGTCTCTACACACACACTGCCCCAACCCCTAGTCTCTACACACACACACTGCTCCTAACCCCTAGTCTCTACACACACACACACTGCCCTAACCCTGGTCTCTACACACACACACACACTGCCCCAACCCCTAGTCTCTCACACACACACACACACTGCCCCAACCCCTAGTCTCTGACACACACACACTGCCCTAACCCCTTGGTCTCTCTACACACACACACTGCCCCAACCCCTAGTCTCTACACACACACACACACTGCCCCAACCCCTAGTCTCTACACACACACACTGCCCCAACCCCTAGTCTCTAAACACACACACACACACTGCCCTAACCCCTAGTTCTGCACACACACACACTGCCCCAACCCCTAGTCTCTACACACACTGCCAACCCTTTAGTCTCTACACACACACTGCCCCAACCCTAGTCTCTCACACACACACACACACACTGCCCCAACCCCTAGTCTCTCACACACACACACACTGCCCCAACCCTAGTCTCACACACACACACACACACTGCCCCAACCCCTAGTCTCTACACACACACACACACTGCCCCAACCCCTTAGTCTCTGCACACACACACACACTGCCCCAACCCCTAGTCTCTCACACACACACACGCCCTAACCCCTAGTCTCTCACACACACACACACTGCCCCAACCCCTAGTCTCTACACACACACACACTGCCCCAACCCCTAGTCTCTGCACACACACACACTGCCCCCAACCCCTAGTCTCTAACACACACACACACACTGCCCCAACCCTAGTCTCTACACACACACACACACACCACTGCCCCAACCCCTAGTCTCTACACACATACACACTGCCCCAACCCCTAGTCTCTACACACACACACACTGCCCCAACCCCTGGTCTCTACACACACACACACTGCCCCAACCCCTAGTCTCTAAACACACACACACTGCCCCAACCCCTTTGGTCTCTACACACACACACACTGCCCCAACCCCTAGTCTCTACACACACACACACTGCCCAACCCCACTACACACACACTGCTCCCAACCCCTAGTCTCTCACACACACACACTGCCCAACCCCTAGTCTCTACACACACACACTGCCCCAACCCTTAGTCTCTAACACACACACACACACTGCCCCAACCCCTAGCCTACACACACACACACACACACTGCCCCAACCCCTAGTCTCTACACACACACACACACTGCCCCAACCCCTAGTCTCTACACACACACACACTGCCCCAACCCCTAGTCTCTACACACACACACACACTGCCCCAACCCCTAGTCTCTACACACACACACACTGCCCCTAACCCCTAGTCTCTACACACACACACAACTGCCCCAACCCCTAGTCTCTACACACACACACACACTGCCCCAACCCCTAGTCTCTAACAACACACACACACTGCCCCAACCCCTAGTCTCATACACACACACACACTGCCCCAACCCCTAGTCTCTACACACACACACACACTGCCCCAACCCCTAGTCTCTACACACACACACACCAACTCCCTAGTCTTCACACACACACTGCCCCAACCCCTAGTCTCTACCACACACACACACACACACACACTGCCCCAACCCCTAGTCTCTACACACACACACACACACTGCCCCAACCCCTAGTCTCTACACACACACACACTGCCCCAACCCCTAGTCTCTACACACACACACACACTGCCCCAACCCCTAGTCTCTACACACACACACTGCCCCAACCCCTAGTCTCTACACACACACACACTGCCCCAACCCCTAGTCTCTACACACACACCACACACACACACACACTGCGCCCCCTAGTCTCTACACACACACACACACTGCCCCAACCCCTAGTCTCTACACACACACACACGCTCCCAACCCTAGTCTACACACACACACACTGCCCCAACCCCTAGTCTCTACACACACACACACACTGCCCCAACCCCTAGTCTCTCACACACACACACACTGCCCCAACCCCTAGTCTCTAACACACACACACACACTGCCCCAACCCCTAGTCTCTAACACACACACACTGCCCCAACCCCTAGTCTCTACACACCCTCACACACACACACACTGCCCCAACCCCTAGTCTCTAACACACACACACACACTGCCCCAACCCCTAGTCTCTACACACACACACACTGCCCCAACCCCTAGTCTCTACACACACACACACACTGCCCCAACCCCTAGTCTCTACACACACACACTGCCCCAACCCCTAGTCTCTACACACACACACACACACTGCCCCAACCCCTAGTCTCTACACACACACACACACACGCCCCAACCCCTAGTCTCTAACAACACACACACTGCCCCTAACCCTAGTCTCTACACACACACACACACACACACACACCACCTAGTCTCCACACACACACACACTGCCCAACCCCTAGTCTTTACACACACACACACACTGCCCCAACCCCTAGTCTCTACACACACACACACACTGCCCCAACCCCTAGTCTCTACACACACACACACACTGCCCAACCCCTGGTCTCTACACACACACTGCCCCCAACCCCTAGTCTCTACACACACACACACACTGCCCCAACCCCTAGTCTCTACACACACACACACTGCCCTAACCCCTAGTCTCTAACACACACACACACTGCCCCAACCCCTAGTCTCTACACACACACACTGCCCTAACCCCTAGTCTCTACACACACACACACACACTGCCCCTTTAACCCCTAGTCTCTAACACACACACACACACACTGCCCCAACCCTAGTCTCTACACACACACACACACTGCCCCAACCCCTAGTCTCTACACACACACACCCCTGCTCACACCCCTAGTCTCTCACACACACACACTGCCCCAACCCCTAGTCTCTCACACACACACACTGCCCCAACCCTAGTCTCTACACACACACACACACACTGCCCCAACCCCTAGTCTCTACACACACACACACTGCCCCAACCCCTTTAGTCTCACACACACACACTGCCCTAACCCCTTAGTCTCTGCACACACACACACACACTGCCCCAACCCCTAGTCTCTACACACACACACACACACTGCCCCAACCCCTAGTCTCTACACACACACACACACACACACTGCCCCAACCCCTAGTCTCACACACACACACACACACTGCCCCAACCCCTAGTCTCTACACACACACACACTGCCCCCAACCCCTAGTCTCTAACACACACACACACACACACTGCCCCAACCCCTAGTCTCTACACACACACGCCAAACCCTAGTCCACACACACACTGCCCTAACCCCTAGTCTCTACACACACACACACACACTGCCCCAACCCCTAGGTCTCTACACACACACACACACTGCCCCTAACCCCTAGTCTCACACACACACACACTGCCCCAACCCCTAGTTCTCTAACACACACACTGCCCCAACCCCTAGTCTCTACACACACACACACACACACCCTAGTCTCACACACACACACTGCCCCAACCCCTAGTCTCTACACACACACACTGCTCCTAACCCCTAGTCTCTACACACACACACACACTGCCCCAACCCCTAGTCTCTGCACCACACACACACACACTGCCCCAACCCTAGTCTCTCACACACACACACTGCCCCAACCCCTAGTCTCCACACACACACACTGCCCCAACCCCTAGTCTCTGCACACACACACACACACACTGCCCCCAACCCCTAGTCTCTAACACACACACACACACACTGCCCCAACCCCTAGTCTCTACAACACACACACTGCCCCAACCCCTAGTCTCTACACACACACACACTGCCCCAACCCCTAGTCTCTAACCACACACACACACACACTGCCCTAACCCTAGTCTCTCACACACACACACTGAACCCCTAGTCTCGTACACACACACACACTGCCCCAACCCTAGTCTCTACACACACACACACACACTGCCCCAACCCCTAGTCTCTACACACACACACACACACTGCCCCAACCCCTAGTCTCTACACACACACACTGCCCCAACCCCTAGTCTCTAACACACACACACACACTGCCCAACCCCTAGTCTCTACACACACACACACTGCCCTAACCCCTAGTCTCTACACACACACACTGCCCCAACCCTAGTCTCAACACACACACACACACACACTGCCCCTAACCCTAGCTCTCTAACACACACACACACTGCCCCAACCCCTAGTCTCCACACACACACACACACACTGCCCCAACCCCTAGTCTCTACACACACACAACACCTGCCCCAACCCTAGTCTCTACACACACACACACACTGCCCCAACCCCTAGTCTCTACACACACACACACTGCTCCCAACCCTAGTCTCTACACACACACACTGCCCCAACCCCTAGTCTCTACACACACACACTGCCCCCAACCCCTAGTCTCCACACACACACACACTGCCCCAACCCCTAGTCTCAAACACACACACACTGCCCCAACCCCTAGTCTCACACACACACACACTGCCCCAACCCTAGTCTCCACACACACACACACTGCCCCACCCCTAGTCTCACACACACACCGCCTCAACACCCTGGTCTCTCACACACACACACTGCCCCAACCCCTAGTCTCTACACACACACTGCCCCAACCCCTAGTCTCTAACACACACACACTGCCCCAACCCCTAGTCTCTACACACACACACACACACACTGCCCCAACCCCTAGTCTCTACAACACACACACACACTGCCCTAACCCCTAGTCTCTACACACACACACTGCCCCAACCCCTAGTCTCTAACACACACACACACACACTGCCCCAACCCCTAGTCTCTACACACACACACACACACAGGCACACCACACACACACACACTGCCCCAACCCCTAGTCTCTACACACACACACACACTGCCCCAACCCCTAGTCTCTACACACACACACACACTGCCCCAACCCCTAGTCTCTACACACACACCCCTAACCCTTAGTCTCTACACACACACACACTGCCCCTAACCCTTTAGTCTCTACACACACACACACACTGCCCTAACCCCTAGTCTCTGCAACACACACACACACACTGCCCCAACCCCTAGTCTCTACACACACACACACACTGCCCCAACCCCTAGTCTCTACACACACACACACACACACTGCCCCAGCCCCTAGTCTCTACACACACACACACACACTGCCCCAACCCCTAGTCTCTACACACACACACCCACACACGCCCCAACCCCTAGTCTCTACACACACACACACACTGCCCCAACCCTAGTCTCTACACACACACACACTGCCCCTAACCCCTAGTCTCTACACACACACACACACCAGTCTGCCACACACACACTGCCCCTAACCCTTAGTCTCTACACACACACACTGCCCCAACCCCTAGTCTCTAACACACACACTGCCCAACCCTAGTCTCTACACACACACACTGCCCCAACCCCTAGTCTCTCAAACACACACACACACTGCCCCAACCCCTAGTCTCTACCACACACACACACACACTGCCCCCAACCCCTAGTCTCTACACACACACACACACTGCCCAACCCCTAGTCTCAAACAACACACACACTGCCCCAACCCCTAGTCTCTACACACACACACACACTGCCCCAACCCCTAGTCTCTACACACACACACACTGCCCCAACCCCTAGTCTCTACACAACACACCCTAGTCTCTACACACACACACACAACCAACCAGTTACACACACACACACACTGCCCCAACCCCTAGTCTCACACACACACACACACTGCCCCAACCCCTAGTCTCTACACACACACACACTGCCCCCAACCCCTAGTCTCTACACACACACACACACACTGCCCCAACCCCTAGTCTCTACACACACACACACACTGCCCCAACCCCTAGTCTCTACACACACACACACACACACACGCTCCCAACCCCTAGTCTCTACACACACACACTGCCCTAACCCCTAGTCTCTCACACACACACACACTGCCCCAACCCCTAGTCTCTAACACACACACACACACTGCCCTAACCCCTAGTCTCTACACACACACATGCCCCAACCCTAGTCTCTAACACACACACTGCCCCAACCCCTAGTCTCTACACACACACACTGCCACCCTAGTCTCTACACACACACACACACACACTGCCCCAACCCCTAGTCTCACACACACACACACACACACTGCCCCAACCCCTAGTCTCTACACACACACTGCCCCAACCCCTAGTCTCTACACACACACAACTGCCCCAACCCCTAGTCTCTACACACACACACACCTGCCCTAACCCCTAGTCTCTACACACACACACACTGCCCCAACCCTAGTCTCTACACACACACACACACACTGCCCCAACCCCTAGTCTCTACACACACACACACACACACACACCACACACACACACACTGAATTAGTCTTGCACACACACACACACTGCCCCAACCCCTAGTCTCTACACACACACACACTGCCCCAACCCTAGTCTCTACACACACACACACACTGCCCCAACCCCTAGTCTCTGCACACACACACACTGCCCCAACCCCTAGTCTCTCACACACACACACACACTGCTCCCAACCCCTAGTCTCTACACACACACACACCAACCCTAGTCCACACACACACACTGCCCCAACCCCTAGTCTCTGACACACACACTGCCCCAACCCCTAGTCTCTAACACACACACACTGCCCCAACCCCTAGTCTCTACACACACACACACACTGCCCCAACCCCTAGTCTCTACACACACACACACACTGCCCAACCCCAGTCCACACCACACACACACACGAACCCAACACACACACTGCCCAACCTAGTCTCTACAACACACACACACACACACACTGCTCCTGACCCCTAGTCTCTAACACACACACTGCCCCAACCCTAGTCTCTACACACACACACACACTGCCCCAACCCCTAGTCTCTACACACACACACACTGCCCCAACCCCTAGTCTCTACACACACACACACACACTGCCCCAACCCCTAGTCTCTACACACACACACACTGCCCCAACCCCTAGTCTCTACACACACACACACACTGCCCCAACCCTAGTCTCTCACACACACACACACTGCCCCAACCCCTAGTCTCTACACACACACACACACACTGCCCTAACCCTAGTCTCTACACACACACACACTGCCCGCAACCCCTAGTCTCTACACACACACACTGCCCCAACCCCTAGTCTCTACACACACACACACACACTGCCCCAACCCCTAGTCTCTACACACACACACTGCCCCAACCCCTAGTCTCTACACACACACACACACTGCCCCAACCCCTAGTCTCTCACAACACACACACACTGCTCCCAACCCCTAGTCTCTACACACACACACTGCCCCAACCCCTAGTCTCTACACACACACACACTGCCCTAACCCTAGTCTCTACACACACACACACACTGCCCCAACCCCTAGTCTCTGCCACACACACACACTGCCCCAACCCCTAGTCTCTACACACACACACATGCCCCAACCCCTAGTCTCTACACACACACACACACACACACTGCCCCGACCCCTAGTCTCTCACACACACACACACTGCCCCAACCCCTAGTCTCTACACACACACACACTGCCCCAACCCCTAGTCTCTACACACACACACACTGCCCCAACCCCTAGTCTCTAACACACACACACACTGCCCCAACCCCTAGTCTCTACACACACACACACTGCCCCAACCCTAGTCTCTACACACACACACACAAGACACACACACACACTGCCCCAACCCCTAGTCTCTCACACACACACACACAACATCACACACACACTGCCCCAACCCCTAGTCTCTACACACACACACAAACTGCCCCAACCCCTAGTCTCTACACACACACACACACTGCCCCAACCCCTGGTCTCTACACACACACACACGCCCAACCCCTAGTCTCTACACACACACACACACTGCCCCAACCCCTAGTCTCTACACACACACACACACTGCCCCAACCCCTAGTCTCTACACACACACACTGCCCCAACCCCTAGTCTCTACACACACACACACCAACACACACACACACTGCCCCAACCCCTAGTCTCTACACACACACTGCCCCAACCCCTAGTCTCTACACACACACACACTGCCCCAACCCCTAGTCTCTACACACACACACACTGCCCCAACCCCTAGTCTCTACAACACACACACACACTGCCCCAACCCCTAGTCTCTAACACACACACACACTGCCCCAACCCCTAGTCTCTACACACACACACACACTGCCCCAACCCCTAGTCTCTGACACACACACACACTGCCCCAACCCCTAGTCTCTGCACACACACACAGCCCCAACCCCTGGTCTCTACCACACACACACACACACTGCCCCAACCCCTAGTCTCTACACACACACACACACTGCCCCAACCCTAGTCTCTCACCACACACACACTGCACCACCACACACACACACACACACACTGCCCCAACCCCTAGTCTCTAACACACACACACTGCCCCAACCCCTAGTCTCTCACACACACACACTGCCCCAACCCCTAGTCTCTACACACACACACACACTGCCCCAACCCCTAGTCTCTGCACACACACACACTGCCCCAACCCCTAGTCTCTACACCACACACACACTGCCCCAACCCCTAGTCTCTACACACACACACACTGCCCCAACCCCTAGTCTCTCCACACACACACACTGCCCCAACCCCTAGTCTCTACACACACACACACTGCCCCAACCCCTAGTCTCTACACCACACACACACACTGCCCCAACCCCTAGTCTCTACACACACACACACACACACTGCCCCAACCCCTAGTCTCTACACACACACACACTAGCCCCAACCCCTAGTCTCTGCCACACACACACACACACTGCCCAACCCTAGTCTCTACCACACACACACACACACACTGCCCCAACCCCTAGTCTCTCACACACACACACTGCCCCAACCCCTAGTCTCTGCACACACACACACACACTGCCCCAACCCCTAGTCTCTAACACACACACTGCCCCAACCCCTAGTCTCCACACACACACACACACACTGCCCAACCCCTAGTCTCTGCACACACACACACACTGCCCCAACCCCTAGTCTCTCACACACACACACACACTAACCCCTAGTCTCTACACACACACACACTGAACCCTATCTCTACACACACACACACACACACACTGCCCCAACCCTAGTCTCTACACACACACACACTGCCCCAACCCCTAGTCTCTAACACACACACACACTGCCCAACCCTAGTCTCTAACACACACACACACACACACACTGCCCCAACCCCTAGTCTCCACACACACACACACACACTGCCCCAACCCCTAGTCTCTACACACACACACACTGCCCCGACCCCTAGTCTCTACACACACACACACTGCCCCAACCCCTGGTCTCTACACACACACACGCCCCAACCCCTAGTCTCTCACCACACACACACACTGCCCCAACCCCTAGTCTCACACACACACACACACACACTGCCAACCCCTAGTCTCTACACACACACACTCACACGCCCCAACCCTAGTCTCTACACACACACACACACTGCCCCAACCCCTAGTCTCTACAAACACACACACACTGCCCCAACCCCTAGTCTCTACACACACACACACTGCCCCAACCCCTAGTCTCTACACACACACACACACACACACACACACACACACACACACACACTGCCCCAACCCCTAGTCTCTACACACACACACACTGCCCCAACCCCTAGTCTCTACACACACACACACACAGCCCCAACCCCTAGTCTCTACACACACACACACTGCCCCAACTCTCTACACACACACACACACACACACTGCCCCAACCCCTAGTCTCTAACACACACACACTGCAACCCCTAGTCTCTACACACACACACACACTGCCCCAACCCCTAGTTCTCTACACACACACACTGCCCAACCCCTAGTCTCTACCACACACACACACTGCCCCACCCCTAGTCTCTACACACACACACACTCCCCAAACACACACACACACACACACACACACACTGCCCCAACCCCTAGTCTCTACACACACACTGCCCTAACCCCTAGTCTCTCACACACACACACTGCCCCAACCCCTAGTCTTACACACAGCACACACACACACTGCCAACCCTAGTCTCTACACACACACACACACTGCCCCAACCCCTAGTCTCTCACACACACACACACACTGCCCCAACCCCTAGTCTCTACACAAAGACCACACACACACACACACTGCCCCAACCCCTAGTCTCTACACACACACACTGCCCCAACCCTTAGTCTCTCACACCCACACACTGCCCCAACCCCTGGTCTCTCACACACACACACTGCCCCAACCCTAGTCTCTACACACACACACACACACACCCCTAGTCTCTCACACACACACACTGCCCCAACCCCTAGTCTCTACGCACACACACACACACACTGCCCCAACCCCTAGTCTCTAAACACACACACACACTGCCCCAACCCCTAGTCTCCCACACACACACACACTGCCCCAACCCCTAGTCTCTAACACACACACACACACTGCCCCAACCCCTAGTCTCTCCCACACACACACTGCCCAACCCCTAGTCTCTGCACACACACACACACACACTGCCCCAACCCCTAGTCTCTACACACACACACACTGCCCCAACCCCTAGTCTCTAACACACACACACACTGCCCCAACCCCTAGTCTCTACACACACACACACACTGCCCCAACCCCTAGTCTCTAACACACACACACACACTGCCCCAACCCCTAGTCTCTACACACACACACACACACACGCCCCAACCCCTAGTCTACACACACACACACACACTGCCCCAACCCCTAGTCTCTACACACACACACTGCCCCAACCCCTAGTCTCTACACACACACACACACACACACTGCCCCAACCCCTAGTCTCTAACACACACACACTGCCCCAACCCCTAGTCTCTACACACACACACACACACTGCCCCAACCCCTAGTCTCTACACACACACACACTGCCCCAACCCCTAGTCTCTCACACACACACACACACACTGCCCCAACCCCTAGTCTCTACACACACACACACACTGCCCCAACCCCTAGTCTCTAACACACACACACTGCCCCAACCCCTAGTCTCTACCAAACACACACACTGCCCCAACCCCTAGTCTCTACACACACACACACACACACAACTACACACACACACACACACACTGCCCCAACCCCTAGTCTCTCACACACACACACACTGCCCCAACCCCTAGTCTCTACACACACACACACGCCCCAACCTAGTCTCTACACACACACACACTGCCCCAACCCCTAGTCTCTACACACACACACACTGCCCCAACCCCTAGTCTCTAACACACACACACTGCCCCAACCCCTAGTCTCTACACACACACACACACACTGCCCCAACCCCTAGTCTCTCACACACACACACACTGCCCCAACCCCTAGTCTCTAACACACACACACACTGCCCCAACCCCCTAGTCTCTACAACACACACACACACTGCCCCAACCCCTAGTCTCTACACACACACACACACAACCTACACACACACACACACACACTGCCCCAACCCCTAGTCTCTACACACACACACACTGCCCCAACCCCTAGTCTCTACACACACACACACTGCCCCAACCCCTAGTCTCTACACACACACACACACTGCCCCAACCCCTAGTCTCTAACACACACACACTGCCCTAACCCCCTAGTCTCTACACACACACACACACACTGCCCCAACCCCTAGTCTCTACACACACACACACACTGCCCCAACCCCTAGTCTCAAAAACACACACACACTGCCCCCAACCCCTAGTCTCTACACACACACACACACACACTGCCCCAACCCCTAGTCTCTAACACACACACACACACTGCCCCAAACCCCTAGTCTCTACACACACACACACACACACTGCCCCAACCCCTAGTCTCTGCACACACACACACACTGCCCCAACCCCTAGTCTCTACACACACACACACTGCCCCAACCCCTAGTCTCTACACACACAGTCCACACACACACACACTGCCCCAACCCCTAGTCTCACACACACACACACTGCCAACCTAGTCTAAACACACACACACTGCCCCAACCCCTAGTCTCTACACACACACACACACACTGCCCCAACCCCTAGTCTCTACACACACACACACACTGCCCCAACCCCTAGTCTCTACACACACACACACACTGCCCCAACCCCTAGTCTCTACACACACACACACACACTGCTCCCAACCCCTAGTCTCTCACACACACACACACTGCCCCAACCCCTAGTCTCTACACACACACACTGCCCCAACCCCTAGTCTCTACACACACACACTGCCCCAACCCCTAGTCTCTACACACACACACTGCCCTAACCCCTGGTCTCTACACACACACACACACACTGCCCCAACCCCTAGTCTCTACACACACACACCACACACTGCCCCAACCCCTAGTCTCTACACACACACACACACACTGCCCCAACCCCTAGTCTCTACACACACACACACTGCCCCAACCCCTAGTCTCTACACACACACACACTGCCCCAACCCCTAGTCTCTACACACACACACTGCCCCAACCCCTAGTCTCTACACACACACACACACTGCCCCAACCCCTAGTCTCTACACACACACACACACTGCCCCAACCCCTAGTCTCTCACACACACACACACTGCCCCAACCCCTAGTCTCTACACACACACACACACTGCCCCAACCCCTAGTCTCTACACACACACACACACTGCCCCCAACCCCTAGTCTCTACACACACACACACACACACTGCCCCAACCCCTAGTCTCTACACACACACACACCAGCCCCAACCCCTAGTCTCTACACACACACACACTGCCCCAACCCTAGTCTCTACACACCACACACACTGCCCCAACCCCTAGTCTCTACACACACACACACACACACTGCCCCAACCCCTAGTCTCTACACACACACACACTGCCCCAACCCCTAGTCTCTACACACACACACACTGCCCCAACCCCTAGTCTCTCAACACACACACACACACTGCCCCAACCCCTAGTCTCTAACACACACACACTGCCCCAACCCCTAGTCTCACACACACACACACACTGCCCCAACCCCTAGTCTCTACACACACACACACACTGCCCCAACCCCTAGTCTCTACACACACACACACACACTGCCCCAACCCCTAGTCTCTACACACACACACACACACACTGCCCCAACCCCTAGTCTCTACACAAACACACACACACTGCCCCAACCCCTAGTCTCTACACCACACACACACACACTGCCCCAACCCCTAGTCTCTACAACACACACACACACTGCCCCAACCCCTAGTCTCTAACCACACACACACACACTGCCCCAACCCCTAGTCTCTAACACACACACACACACTGCCCCAACCCCTAGTCTCTAACACACACACACTGCCCCAACCCCTAGTCTCTACACACACACACACACACTGCCCCAACCCCTAGTCTCTAACACACACACACACACACTGCCCCAACCCCTAGTCTCTACACACACACACTGCCCCCAACCCCTAGTCTCTACACACACACACACACACACACACACACTGCCCCAACCCCTAGTCTCTACACACACACACTGCCCCAACCCCTAGTCTCTACACACACACACACACACTGCCCCAACCCCTAGTCTCTACACACACACACACACACACTGCCCCAACCCCTAGTCTCTACACACACACACACACACACACACACACACACACACACACAGCCCCAACCCCTAGTCTCTCCACACACACACTGCCCCAACCCCTAGTCTCTACACACACACACACACACTGCCCCAACCCCTAGTCTCTACACACACACACACACTGCCCCAACCCCTAGTCTCTACACACACACACACTGCCCCCAACCCCTAGTCTCTAACACACACACACACTGCCCCAACCCTAGTCTCTACACACACACACACACACTGCCCCAACCCCTAGTCTCTACACACACACACACTGCCCCAACCCCTAGTCTCTACACACACACACACTGCCCCAACCCCTAGTCTCTAACACACACACACACACACACACTGCCCCAACCCCTAGTCTCTACACACACACACACACTGCCCCAACCCCTAGTCTCTACACACACACACACACACACTGCCCCAACCCCTAGTCTCTACAACCACACACACACACACTGCCCCAACCCCTAGTCTCTACACACACACACACACTGCCCCAACACCTAGTCTCTCACACACACACACACTGCCCCAACCCCTAGTCTCTACACACACACACACACTGCCCCAACCCCTAGTCTCTGCACACACACACTGCCCCAACCCCTAGTCTCTAAACACACACACACTGCTCCCAACCCCTAGTCTCTACAACACACACACACTGCCCCAACCCCTAGTCTCTCACACACACACACTGCCCCAACCCCTAGTCTCTACACACACACACACACTGCCCCAAACCCCTAGTCTCACACACACACACTGCCCCAACCCCTAGTCTCTACACACACACACTGCCCCAACCCCTAGTCTCTACAACACACACACACACTGCCCCAACCCCTAGTCTCTACACACACACACACACACACTGCCCCAACCCCTAGTCTCTACACACACACACACACGCCCCAACCCCTAGTCTCTACACACACACACTGCCCCAACCCCTAGTCTCTAACACACACACACACTGCCCCAACCCCTAGTCTCTAACACACACACACACACACTGCCCCAACCCCTAGTCTCTACACACACACACACACACACTGCCCCAACCCCTAGTCTCTACACACACACACTGCCCCAACCCCTAGTCTCTAACACACACACACACACACACTGCCCCAACCCCTAGTCTCTACACACACACACTGCCCCAACCCCTAGTCTCTACACACACACACACACACTGCCCCAACCCCTAGTCTCTCACACACACACACACACACTGCCCCAACCCCTAGTCTCTAACACACACACACACACACTGCCCCAACCCCTAGTCTCTCACACACACACACACACTGCCCCAACCCCTAGTCTCTACACACACACACACAATGCTCCCAACCCCTAGTCTCTACACACACACACACACACACTACACCCCAACCCCTAGTCTCTACACACACACACACACACTGCCCCAACCCCTAGTCTCTACACACACACACACTGCCCCAACCCCTAGTCTCTACACACACACACACACTGCCCCAACCCCTAGTCTCTACACACACACACACTGCCCCAACCCCTAGTCTCTACACACACACACTGCCCCAACCCCTAGTCTCTACACACACACACACACACACACTGCCCCAACCCCTAGTCTCTACACACACACACACACACACTGCCCCAACCCCTAGTCTCTACACACACACACACACACACACACACACACACACACACACTGCCCCAACCCCTAGTCTCTACACACACACACACACACACACACACACTGCCCCAACCCCTAGTCTCTACACACACACACACACTGCCCCAACAACTAGTCTCTACACACACACACACTGCCCCCAACCCCTAGTCTCTACACACACACACTGCCCCAACCCCTAGTCTCTACACACACACTGCCCCAACCCCTAGTCTCTACACACACACACACACACACACACACACTGCCCCAACCCCTAGTCTCTAACACACACACACACACACTGCCCCAACCCCTAGTCTCTACACACACACACACACACTGCCCCAACCCCTAGTCTCTACACACACACACACTGCCCCAACCCCTAGTCTCTACACACACACACACACTGCCCCAACCCCTAGTCTCTACACACACACACACTGCCCCAACCCCTAGTCTCTACACACACACACACACACTGCCCCAACCCCTAGTCTCTACACACACACACACACACACTGCCCCAACCCCTAGTCTCTACACACACACACACACACTGCCCCAACCCCTAGTCTCTACACACACACACTGCCCCAACCCCTAGTCTCTACACACACACACACACTGCCCCAACCCCTAGTCTCTACACACACACACACACACACTGCCCCAACCCCTAGTCTCTACACACACACACACACACACTGCCCCAACCCCTAGTCTCTACACACACACTGCCCCAACCCCTAGTCTCTACACACACACTGCCCCAACCCCTAGTCTCTACAACACACACACTGCCCCAACCCCTAGTCTCTACACACACACACTGCCCCAACCCCTAGTCTCTACACACACACTGCCCCAACCCCTAGTCTCTACACACACACACTGCCCCAACCCCTAGTCTCTACACACACACACACACACTGCCCCAACCCCTAGTCTCTACACACACACACACACACACACACTGCCCCAACCCCTAGTCTCTACACACACACACAGCCCCAACCCCTAGTCTCTACACACACACACTCAGCCCCAACCCCTAGTCTCTACACACACACACACTGCCCCAACCCCTAGTCTCTACACACACACACACACTGCCCCAACCCCTAGTCTCTACACACACACACTGCCCCAACCCCTAGTCTCTACACACACACACTGCCCCAACCCCTAGTCTCTACACACACACACACACACTGCCCCAACCCCTAGTCTCTACACACACACACACTGCCCCAACCCCTAGTCTCTACACACACACACACACTGCCCCAACCCCTAGTCTCTACACACACACACACACACACTGCCCCAACCCCTAGTCTCCACACACACACACTGCCCCAACCCCTAGTCTCTACACACACACACTGCCCCAACCCCTAGTCTCCCACACACACACACACACACACACACACACACACACTGCCCCAACCCCTAGTCTCTACACACACACACACACTGCCCCAACCCCTAGTCTCTACACACACACACTGCCCCAACCCCTAGTCTCTACACACACACACTGCCCCAACCCCTAGTCTCTACACACACACACTGCCCCAACCACTAGTGTCTCTCTCCACACACACACTGCCCCAACCACTAGTGTCTCTCTCCACACACACACTGTCCCAACCACTAGTGTCTCTCTCCACACACACACTGCCCCAACCACTAGTGTCTCTCTCACACACACACACACACACACACTGCCCCAACCACTAGTCTCCACACACACACACTGCCCCAACCACTAGTGTCTCTCTCCACACACACACTGCCCCAACCACTAGTGTCTCTCTCCCACACACACACACACACACACACACACACACACACACACACACACACACACTGCCCCAACCACTAGTCTCCACACACACACACTGCCCCAACCACTAGTGTCTCTCTCCACACACACACTGCCCCAACCACTAGTCTCTCTCTCCACACACACACTGCCGCAACCCCTAGTCTCTACACACACTGCCCTAACCCCTAGTCTCTACACACACACACACACACTGCCCCAACCCCTAGTCTCTACACACACACACTGCCCCAACCCCTAGTCTCTACACACACACACTGCCCCAACCACTAGTGTCTCTCCCACACACACACACACACACACACTGCCCCAACCCCTAGTCTCTATACACACACACTGCCCCAACCCCTAGTCTCCCACACACACACACACACACTGCCCCAACCCCTAGTCTCTACACACACACACACACACACACACTGCCCCAACCCCTAGTCTCTACACACACACACACACACACACTGCCCCAACCCCTAGTCTCTACACACACACACACACACTGCCCCAACCCCTAGTCTCTACACACACACACACACACTGCCCCAACCCCTAGTCTCTACACACACACACACACACTGCCCCAACCCCTAATCTCTACAAACACACACACACACACACACTGCCCCAAACCCTAGTCTCTACACACACACTGCCCCAACCCCTAGTCTCTACACACACACACACACACACACTGCCCCAACCCCTAGTCTCTACACACACACACACACACACTGCCCCAACCCCTAGTCTCTACACACACACACACACACACACTGCCCCAACCCCTAGTCTCTACACACCACACACACACACACACACTGCCCCAACCCCTAGTCTCTACACACACACACACACACACTGCCCCAACCCCTAGTCTCTACACACACACACACTGCCCCAACCCCTAGTCTCTACACACACACACACTGCCCCAACCCCTAGTCTCTACACACACACACACTGCCCCAACCCCTAGTCTCTACACACACACACACTGCCCCAACCCCTAGTCTCTAACACACACACACACTGCCCCAACCCCTAGTCTCTACACACACACTGCCCCAACCCCTAGTCTCTAACACACACACACACACACTGAACCAACCCCTAGTCTCTACACACACACAGCCCCAACCTAGTCTCTACACACACAGCCCCAACCCCTAGTCTCTACACACACACACACACACACACACACACACTGCCCCAACCCCTAGTCTCTACACACACACACACACACACACTGCCCCAACCCCTAGTCTCTACACACACACACACTGCCCCAACCCCTAGTCTCTACACACACACACACTGCCCCAACCCCTAGTCTCTACACACACACACACACTGCCCCAACCCCTAGTCTCTACACACACACACTGCCCCAACCCCTAGTCTCTCACACACACACACACACACTGCCCCAACCCCTAGTCTCTACACACACACACACACACTGCCCCAACCCCTAGTCTCTACACACACACACACACACTGCCCCAACCCCTAGTCTCTACACACACACACACTGCCCCAACCCCTAGTCTCTACACACACACACACTGCCCCAACCCCTAGTCTCTACACACACACACACACACACACACACACACACACTGCCCCAACCCCTAGTCTCTACACACACACACACACACTGCCCCAACCCCTAGTCTCTACACACACACACACACACTGCCCCAACCCCTAGTCTCTACACACACACACACACACACTGCCCCAACCCCTAGTCTCTACACACACACACACACACTGCCCCAACCCCTAATCTCTACACACACACACACACACACACACACACTGCCCCAAACCCTAGTCTCTACACACACACACTGCCCCAACCCCTAGTCTCTACACACACACACACACACACACACTGCCCCAACCCCTAGTCTCTACACACACACACACACACACACTGCCCCAACCCCTAGTCTCTACACACACACACACACACACACTGCCCCAACCCCTAGTCTCTACACACACACACACACACACTGCCCCAACCCCTAATCTCTCACACACACACACACACACACACACACTGCCCCAAACCCTAGTCTCTACACACACACTGCCCCAACCCCTAGTCTCTAACACACACACACACACACACACTGCCCCAACCCCTAGTCTCTACACACACACACACACACTGCCCCAACCCCTAGTCTCTACACACACACACACACACACTGCCCCAACCCCTAGTCTCTAACACACACACACACACACACACACACACACA
Source organism: Salmo salar (assembly GCF_905237065.1). Taxonomy (NCBI): domain Eukaryota; kingdom Metazoa; phylum Chordata; class Actinopteri; order Salmoniformes; family Salmonidae; genus Salmo; species Salmo salar. The sequence continues at coordinate 78,233,572 of NC_059446.1, read as the reverse complement.
CTGCCCCAACCCCTAGTCTCTACACACACACACACACTGCCACAACCCCTAGTCTCTACACACACACACACACTGCCCCAACCCCTAGTCTCTACACACACACACACACTGCCCCAACCCCTAGTCTCTACACACACACACACTGCCCCAACCCCTAGTCTCTACACACACACACACTGCCCCAACCCCTAGTCTCTACACACACACACACTGCCCCAACCCCTAGTCTCTACACACACACACACTGCCCCAACCCCTAGTCTCTACACACACACACTGCCCCAACCCCTAGTCTCTACACACACACTGCCCCAACCCCTAGTCTCTACACACACACTGCCCCAACCCCTAGTCTCTACACACACACACACACTGCCCCAACCCCTAGTCTCTACACACACACACACACACTGAACCAACCCCTAGTCTCTACACACACACACACACACTGCCCCAACCCCTAGTCTCTACACACACAGCCCCAACCCCTAGTCTCTAACACACACACACACACACACACACACTGCCCCAACCCCTAGTCTCTACACACACACACACACACACACACACTGCCCCAACCCCTAGTCTCTACACACACACACACACTGCCCCAACCCCTAGTCTCTACACACACACACACTGCCCCAACCCCTAGTCTCTACACACACACACTGCCCCAACCCCTAGTCTCTACACACACACACACTGCCCCAACCCCTAATCTCTCACACACACACACACTGCCCCAACCCCTAGTCTCTAACACACACACACACACACACACACACACACACACACACTGCCCCAACCCCTAGTCTCTCACACACACACACACTGCCCCAACCCCTAGTCTCTACACACACTGCCCCAACCCCTAGTCTCTACACACACACACACTGGCCCCAACCCCTAGTCTCTACACACACACACACTGCCCCAACCCCTAGTCTCTACACACACACACTGCCCCAACCCCTAGTCTCTACACACACACACTGCCCCAACCCCTAGTCTCTACACACACACTGCCCCAACCCCTAGTCTCTACACACACACACACAGCCCCAACCCCTAGTCTCTACACACACAGCCCCAACCCCTAGTCTCTACACACACACACACACACACACACTGCCCCAACCCCTAGTCTCTACACACACACACACACACACACTGCCCCAACCCCTAGTCTCTAACACACACACACACACACACTGCCCCAACCCCTAGTCTCTACACACACACACACACACTGCCCCAACCCCTAGTCTCTACACACACACTGCCCCAACCCCTAGTCTCTACACACACACTGCCCCAACCCCTAGTCTCTACACACACACTGCCCCAACCCCTAGTCTCTACACACACACACTGCCCCAACCCCTAGTCTCTACACACACACACACACACTGCCCCAACCCCTAGTTTCCACACACACACACACACACACACACACACACTGCCCCAACCCCTAGTCTCTACACACACACACACACACTGCCCCAACCCCTAATCTCTACACACACACACACTGCCCCAACCCCTAGTCTCTACACACACACTGCCCCAACCCCTAGTCTCTACACACACACACACTGCCCCAACCCCTAGCCTCTACACACACACACACTGCCCCAACCCCTAGTCTCTACACACACACACACACACACACTGCCCCAACCCCTAGTCTCTACACACACACACACACACTGCCCCAACCCCTAGTCTCTACACACACACACACACACACACACTGCCCCAACCCCTAGTCTCTACACACACACACACACTGCCCCAACCCCTAGTCTCTACACACACACACACTGCCCCAACCCCTAGTCTCTACACACACACACACACACACTGCCCCAACCCCTAGTCTCTACACACACACACACACTGCCCCAACCCCTAGTCTCTACACACACACACACACACACACACACACACACACACACACTACCCCAACCCCTAGTCTCTACACACACACACACACACACACACACACAATACCCCAACCCCTAGTCTCTACACACACACACACACTGCCCCAACCCCTAGTCTCTACACACACACACACACACTGCCCCAACCCCTAGTCTCTACACACACACACACACACTGCCCCAACCCCTAGTCTCTACACACACACACACACTGCCCCAACCCCTAGTCTCTACACACACACAGCCCCAACCCCTAGTCTCTACACACACACACTGCCCCAACCCCTAGTCTCTACACACACACTCACACACTGCCCCAACCCCTAGTCTCTACACACACACACACACACACTGCCCCAACCCCTAGTCTCTACACACACACACACACTGCCCCAACCCCTAGTCTCTACACACACACACTGCCCATACCCCTAGTCTCTACACACACACACACACTGCCCCAACCCCTAGTCTCCACACACACACACTGCCCCAACCCCTAGTCTCTACACACACACACACCACACACACACTGCCCCAACCCCTAGTCTCTACACACACACACTGCCCCAACCCCTAGTCTCCACACACACACACACACACACACACACACTGCCCCAACCCCTAGTCTCTACACACACACACACACACACACTGCCCCAACCCCTAGTCTCTACACACACACACACACTGCCCCAACCCCTACTCTCTACACACACACACTGCCCATACCCCTAGTCTCCACACACACACACACTGCCCCAACCCCTAGTCTCCACACACACACACTGCCCCAACCCCTAGTCTCTACACACACACACACACACACACACACTGCCCCAACCCCTAGTCTCTACACACACACACACACTGCCCCAACCCCTAGTCTCCACACACACACACACACACACACACACACACACTGCCCCAACCCCTAGTCTCTACACACACACACACTGCCCCAACCCCTAGTCTCCACACACACACTCCCCCAACCCCTAGTCTCCACACACACACTCCCCCAACCCCTAGTCTCTACACACACACACTGCCCCAACCCCTAGTCTCACACACACACACACACACACACACTGCCCCAACCCCTAGTCTCTACACACACACACACACACACTGCCCCAACCCCTAGTCTCTACACACACACACACACTGCCCCAACCCCTAGTCTCTACACACACACACTGCCCATACCCCTAGTCTCCACACACACACACACTGCCCCAACCCCTAGTCTCCACACACACACACTGCCCCAACCCCTAGTCTCTACACACACACACACACCACACACACACTGCCCCAACCCCTAGTCTCTACACACACACACACTGCCCCAACCCCTAGTCTCCACACACACACACACACACACACACTGCCCCAACCCCTAGTCTCTACACACACACACTGCCCCAACCCCTAGTCTCCACACACACACTCCCCCAACCCCTAGTCTCCACACACACACTCCCCCAACCCCTAGTCAGGTGTGTGTGTGTGTAACACCACCCCAGAGAAACACTGGGTGTCTCACAAATACACACACACTTGCTGGCGATGCACACTGATGACATCATGCGTTATGCAAGGCTGGATGCATGTGAGAAATCACTGGCAAACCACAGCATGACCAAACAGCACAACATTAAGCTCACACACAACAGCACACTAAAGGACCAACACTGACATCTAGAAATTCCCATCAAGTACCATCAGCGTCAGGCCTTGTTATAAACCATGAGCTCATGACACTAATCTTGTGCCACAACCCTCGACGTGCCTTAATTGGTTGATTGTTTGATTCCATTAAGGTGGCGAACCATCGGTCTGCTGTCTCCCCTCTCTAACTGGGAACGACTGACAGCTCTCTCTCACACACACACTTTTATGAATTGAAAATTCTACTCAGAACGTTTTTAAGTGCAAGAGAAAAGATGTCAAACCGTAAAGACCACGTGATGTTGGGCTGCCCTGGATATCATCTACATGTTGAGGATGAAACCTCAACGGTCAAACCTTGTTTAACTTTAAACCACATGACTCACATTTCTGTGACACAGGGATCATGTAAGAACCTCAGTCTGTAGCTTTGGGAGGTTGCTGGGGTTACCTGAGGTGTATGATGCGTAGCTTTGGGAGGTTGCTGGGGTTACCTGAGGTGTATGATGCGTAGCTTTGGGAGGTTGCTGGGGTTACCTGAGGTGTATGATGCGTAGCTTTGGGAGGTTGCTGGGGTTACCTGAGGTGTGTGATGCGTAGCTTTGGGAGGTTGCTGGGGTTACCTGAGGTGTATGATGCGTAGCTTTGGGAGGTTGCTGGGGTTACCTGAGGTGTATGATGCGTAGCTGAGGGAGGTTGCTGGGGTTACCTGAGGTGTATGATGCGTAGCTTTGGGAGGTTGCTGGGGTTACCTGAGGTGTATGATGCGTAGCTTTGGGAGGTTGCTGGGGTTACCTGAGGTGTATGATGCGTAGCTTTGGGAGGTTGCTGGGGTTACCTGAGGTGTATGATGCGTAGCTTTGGGAGGTTGCTGGGGTTACCTGAGGTGTGTGATGCGTAGCTTTGGGAGGTTGCTGGGGTTACCTGAGGTGTATGATGCGTAGCTTTGGGAGGTTGCTGGGGTTACCGGAGGTGTATGATGCGTAGCTTTGGGAGGTTGCTGGGGTTACCTGAGGTGTATGATGCGTAGCTTTGGGAGGTTGCTGGGGTTACCTGAGGTGTATGATGCGTAGCTTTGGGAGGTTGCTGGGGTTACCTGAGGTGTATGATGCGTAGCTTTGGGAGGTTGCTGGGGGTTACCTGAGGTGTATGATGCGTAGCTTTGGGAGGTTGCTGGGGGTTACCTGAGGTGTATGATGCGTAGCTTTGGGAGGTTGCTGGGGTTACCTGAGGTGTATGATGCGTAGCTTTGGGAGGTTGCTGGGGTTACCTGAGGTGTATGATGCGTAGCTTTGGGAGGTTGCTGGGGTTACCTGAGGTGTATGATGCGTAGCTTTGGGAGGTTGCTGGGGTTACCTGAGGTGTATGATGCGTAGCTTTGGGAGGTTGCTGGGGTTACCTGAGGTGTATGATGCGTAGCTTTGGGAGAATGCTGGGGTTACCTGAGGTGTATGATGCGTAGCTTTGGGAGGTTGCTGGGGTTACCTGAGGTGTATGATGCATAGCTTTGGGAGGTTGCTGGGGTTACCTGAGGTGTATGATGCGTAGCTTTGGGAGGTTGCTGGGGTTACCTGAGGTGTATGATGCGTAGCTTTGGGAGGTTGCTGGGGTTACCTGAGGTGTATGATGCGTAGCTTTGGGAGGTTGCTGGGGTTACCTGAGGTGTATGATGCGTAGCTTTGGGAGGTTGCTGGGGTTACCTGAGGTGTATGATGCGTATGAGGGAGGTTGTTGGGGTTACCTGAGGTGTATGATGCGTATGAGGGAGGTTGTTGGGGTTACCTGAGGTGTATGATGCGTAGCTTTGGGAGGTTGCTGGGGTTACCTGAGGTGTATGATGCGTAGCTTTGGGAGGTTGCTGGGGTTACCTGAGGCGTATGAGGGAGGTTGCTGGGGTTACCTGAGGTGTATGATGCGTAGCTTTGGGAGGTTGCTGGGGTTACCTGAGGTGTATGATGCGTAGCTTTGGGAGGTTGCTGTGGTTACCGGAGGTGTATGATGCGTAGCTTTGGGAGGTTGCTGGGGTTACCTGAGGTGTATGATGCGTAGCTTTGGGAGGTTGCTGGGGTTACCTGAGGTGTATGATGCGTAGCTTTGGGAGGTTGCTGGGGGTTACCTGAGGTGTATGATGCGTAGCTTTGGGAGGTTGCTGGGGTTACCTGAGGTGTATGATGCGTAGCTTTGGGAGGTTGCTGGGGTTACCTGAGGTGTATGATGCGTAGCTTTGGGAGGTTGCTGGGGTTACCTGAGGTGTATGATGCGTAGCTTTGGGAGGTTGCTGGGGTTACCTGAGGTGTATGATGCGTAGCTTTGGGAGGTTGCTGGGGTTACCTGAGGTGTATGATGCGTATGAGGGAGGCAGCCAGGCCGGCAGAGACGCGTCCCGCAGTGCAGCAGCGACTCAGATTGGCCAACAGACCCTGTGACATCACAGGCAGGAAGTAGAGTAGCTGGACCAATCGCTGCTGAGACTCAGCCGGTAACAATACCACACTGCCCTCCTGTGGGTCTACACACACACACACACACGTCAATATACAAACTCTACAACAGTGGTTCTCAACTGGTTGTCTCAGGACCCATATTGAACCAGGTTGTCTCAGTCTTGACCCAATATTCGCATCGAGAAAATAGTCAAAATACAATTTGGAAAACAATTTTTAATTTTATATTGATATTACATGTAGCAATTATATGACAAGGGAACAACATTCCCACCTCTTTCATTCTCAATAATTACATTTTGCCCATATTCTTGATTAAGAATTTAAATAAACTCACTGGTTTGAGACCACAAAATCAACTAAAATGCTGCTAAAAGCGTTATATAAAAAAATACTGTGATTGAAGAACACTTTTTCAGAGATTAAATTATTTAGAAATGTACATTTATTATCAACTCTAAACACTTTCTACCTTGTTAAAGTCGTTAAAGTTCACCAGTTTGGCTGCTCTACACATCACTAACTACAGCTCATACACTATAGCAGAGGATGGTAACTGTGGTCCTGGAGAGCCTGAGTTCCTGTCCAACACACCCCATCATTAGAATCACCTGTACCCATCAAGTCACTGATTAGCTGAATCTGGTGTGTTAGTGCTGGGCTGGAACAAAAGCTTGCACTCCTGTACCTATCCAGGAGCATGGTGTTGTAAACACACACACCGTACCTAGCAGCAAGGAGCCAATGGTGACGTAAAGAGTGAATGGACTATCCATCACCAGTTTATGGTCTAACAAAGAAAATCATCAGACAGAGATAAAGATAGGGAGATAGAGAGAGTAGTAATGATCAGATCGTCTGTATTATGTTATGTTGGCTGCTGACGCACGTTGCTGATGTCACAGACCATTCAGACAAACAGAGTCTTGTGATGGTGAATCGCCCACTCTGTCTTCTCTGGGACCTTTAATCATAACACAAACCCCCTCACCAGTTCTGTCTTCTCTGGGACCTTTAATCATAACACAAACCCCCTCACCAGTTCTGTCTTCTCTGGGACCTTTAATCATAACACAAACCCCCTCACCAGTTCTGTCTTCTCTGGGACCTTTAATCATAACACAAACCCCCTCACCAGTTCTGTCTTCTCTGGGACCTTTAATCATAACACAAACCCCCTCACCAGTTCTGTCTTCTCTGGGACCTTTAATCATAACACAAACCCCCTCACCAGTTCTGTCTTCTCTGGGGCCTTTAATCATAACACAAACCCCCTCACCAGTTCTGTCTTCTCTGGGACCTTTAATCATAACACAAACCCCCTCACCAGTTCTGTCTTCTCTGGGACCTTTAATCATAACACAAACCCCCTCACCAGTTCTGTCTTCTCTGGGGCCTTTAATCATAACACAAACCCCCTCACCAGTTCTGTCTTCTCTGGGACCTTTAATCATAACACAAACCCCCTCACCAGTTCTGTCTTCTCTGGGACCTTTAATCATAACACAAACCCCCTCACCAGTTCTGTCTTCTCTGGGGCCTTTAATCATAACACAAACCCCCTCACCAGTTCTGTCTTCTCTGGGACCTTTAATCATAACACAAACCCCCTCACCAGTTCTGTCTTCTCTGGGGCCTTTAATCATAACACAAACCCCCTCACCAGTTCTGTCTTCTCTGGGACCTTTAATCATAACACAAACCCCCTCACCAGTTCTGTCTTCTCTGGGACCTTTAATCATAACACAAACCCCCTCACCAGTTCTGTCTTCTCTGGGACCTTTAATCATAACACAAACCCCCTCACCAGTTCTGTCTTCTCTGGGACCTTTAATCATAACACAAACCCCCTCACCAGTTCTGTCTTCTCTGGGACCTTTAATCATAACACAAACCCCCTCTCCAGTTCTGTCTTAGCTTACAACCTCCGCCCCTTTTAACTGATACTCCTCCAACATGTCTCTAGCTTGTACAACATGCTCCCCTCTCTCTCCTGCTATGTTCAGATGGACCTTTACTGCCCCCCTGTGGAGAAACACAGAAAATAGCTCCAAAAGGTACATTGTCTTTTGTGTCTTTTCTAGTATGGCCATTTAGTGACTACCTGTTTAGTAACGATCTGCCCGACTGTTATAAGTGGAGCTTCACGTGTGTGTTGTTGTATATACCGTAGAGCTTGCATACAGGTGTGTGTGTGTATTCACCGTAGAGCCTGCATGCATGTGTGTGTAGGGAGTTCAGCAGGGCCTTGTTCCCGCGGGAGGCAGCAGCCTGGATGGAGAGGAGGAGCCTGTCTGAGAGGGCAGGGTTACGGTGGCCCAGCTGGGACAACTGGAGCGGTAGAGCAGCCAGCCACCGAGACAACACTCTACTCCTGAAGGGGGAGACCGAAGAGGAAGACATTTAGGAGCAGAGTAGTCTACCCTGCAGACTTGGTTATTTGGTACAGTAAACACTACAACGTGTGTGTTACCTGGCGATGTGTGTGTGGTTGTGTTCCTGTAGGTACAGTCTGCTGTAGAAGGAAAGTAGCAGTGTTCTGGTCTGCAGATTCAGGTTCATCTGCTGGTACTGAACATACACCGCCTGTAACAGGTCCTCCGTCACCGCTTACACACACCACCGGTTAGGACGCCAGACATGTGGACACCACGTTAACTCATAACCGCACCCTGACAGCCCACACAAACACACACACAGTCTTACCCCTGCTGCGTTGTGTGATGACCATTCTCCAGACAGTCTCCAGGAGTGTATGCAGGTGTCTCTGGCTCAGCTTGGCCCCACTGGACAGAGTCTCTTGGACAAACCCTCTCAGAGGCATCAGCCACTCAGCATCGGGCTCCTGGGCTGGCCCCTCCCTCTGGCCGAGGGTAACCATGGAAACCATGACCTGGCAGAGCAGCACGTTCAGAGCCAAGGGTTCCACTGTCTGCCCTGGGATTGTAGGGGCCTGCTTACTCCTGACACACCACACCCAAACACACACACTATTAATTATGTCCCCCCCAGTCATTTTGTGCTGATATAATATATCATAATTACTAATAGCTCAAACTGTTCAATGGTCAGAGCAAATGTTTAGGAAGAAAACAGAAAGCGCTGTTTGTCCTAACTGCTAACAGCTGAAATTGAACAGTGGTTCTACGACTAAGCAGAGCATTCAGTTGACTATAGACCAGATGTTCTCCCCCCAGAGTTTCTCTCACGACCCGATTTTCAAATCAGGCGACACATATGGGGTGGCGACCCCTAGTTTGGGAAACGCTGGAGAACCTACACATACACCAAGGGCCCTAGCACCACCTCACCCCACCTTACCTCTTGGGGTCCGTCTTCCGCCTTTGTTTAGGAGTGTCCAGATTTCCATAGGGGAAGTTCTTCATGAAGTGCTGCTTAAAATCCCCCAGGTACTCACTGCGAAACCACGCATCCTAAACACACAAACACCACTGTTAATAGAACAAAGGTAACCACACATGTTATACTGAGAGAGAACGCCTGTGTGTGTGTGTGTGTTACCAGTGTTTCCTGGTGTTCTCTCTGTGGCGCCAGCTTGTGTAGCAGCTGTAGTATGGAGAGGACCTGGTACATCAATGACATGGCGTCGGGGGTGAGGAGATGAGCACTGTCAGTCTTGCTCCGGTCGCTGGCACTAGCCTCTACCCAGACGTCTAGTAAAAGGGGCACCAGGGTGGAGGCAAAGCCCCGTACAGCCTCCCCTGTGCCCAGCCCCTCACTCACCCCAGCCCCAGGCTCAGTCTCCGGCCTACAAATACAGTGGAGGAAAGGTACAGATGATGAGCGGGACAGATGATGAGCAGGACAGGAGAGTGAATCAGCAGAGTATGTGTGTGTATATGCTTGTTAATGAAGTGTGTGTTTGTGATGTGCGTACCTGAGTTTGAAGGTGGAGTGTGGAGTGGGCGTGGCTCCTGAATGTTCAAACACCTGGAATCCGCCTTTTCTGTAGGTAAGCTCCTCCCAGTTGAGCTCCAAAGGTGCATTAGCTCCTCCTTGTCCATTCAAAACACTGAACATGTCACCTGAGACACATGCAACCCCCTCCTCCCCTCGCCTCTCCTCAACTACCGCCTGAAGAAAACGCCACAGTCTGGAAAACACACAAACACAAAGGTCACGCCAGAAAAATATATGTACACACCAATAGGATACTGCTAACTTATTGCAAGTGTATGAGTACCTGAACAGCACTGTGAGTCTCCACTGCTGACCAGTCACGTTCCTGTTAGGGTTGACTGACAGGGCCCAGCTCCTCCCCTTCCCCTCCTGCCCCTTCCTTGCCCCGCCCCCGGTACTTCTGTGTGAGATCAGCTCCAGGAAGTTGGTGAGCAGCAGGGCGGGACGAGCGGCCAGCAGGGCAGGATAGTGGTCCAGCAAAACGTCGAGGACCTTCAGGGCATCCTCCTGGATACCCGTCTCGATGTGGGTCATGGCACAGGAGAGGTGGGCAGAGAGGAGAGGGAAGAATGGAGACGTCCGCTCCGCTGGCACACTCTGGGCTATGAACCTGAGCAGGGCACGGAGAGGGTAGAGGTTAAAGGTTAGGGAGGTGCACTAGTAGCAGGAGAGTTTCTGGTTCAAATCTCATATTGGGTAGGAAGGTGCGACAGTAGAAGAACTGGCACTAAGGCATTTCTCCAAGGACTGTGCTGCTCTCAAGTGGTGTATGGTTTTGTGGGGGTTGGAGAACAGACACTGTGTTAACAAACCTCCAAACGAGCTTCAATGCCATACAACACTCCTTCCGTTGCCTCCAACTGCTCTTAAACGCTAGTAAAACTAAATGCATGCTCTTCAACCGATCGCTGCCCGCACCCGTCCGCCCGACTAGCATCACTACTCTGGACGGTTCCGACTTAGAATATGTGGACAACTACAAATACCTAGGTGTCTGGTTAGACTGTAAACTCTCCTTCCAGATTCATATTAAGCATTTCCAATCCAAAATTAAATCTAGAATCGGCTTCCTATTTCGCAACAAAGTTTCCTTCACTCATGCTGCCAAACATACCCTCGTAAAACTGACTATCCTACCGATCCTCGACGATGTAATTTACAAAATAGCCTCCAACACTCTACACAGCAAACTGGATGCAGTCTATCACAGTGCCATCCGTTTTGTCACCAAAGCCCCATATACCACCCACCACTGCGACCTGTATGCTCTCGTCGGCTGGCTCTCGTTGGCTGGCCCTCGCTACATATTCATCGCCAGACCCACTGGCTCCAGGTCATCTATAAGTCTTTGCTAGGTAAAGCTTTGCCTTATCTCAGCTCACCATAACAACACCCACCCGTAGCACGCACTCCAGCAGGTATATCTCACTGGTCGTCCCCAAAGCCAATTCCTCCTTTGGCTGCCTTTCCTTCTAGTTCTCTGCTGCCAATGACTGGAACGAACTGCAAAAACCACTGAAGCTGGAGACTCATATCTCACTCTCTAACTTTAAGCACCAGCTGTCAGGTCACTGCACCTGTACATAGCCCATCTGTAAATAGCCCATCCAACTACCTCATCCCCATACTGTTATTTATTTTGCTCCTTTGCACCCCAGTATCTCTACTTGCACACTCATTTTCTGCACATCTATCACTCCAGTGTTTAATTGCTATATTGTAATTATTTTGCCACTATGGCCTATTTATTGCCTTACCTCTTTACTCCATTTGCACACACTGTATATAGATTTTTCTATTGTGTTATTGACTGTATATTTGTTTATCCTATGTGTAACTCAGTGTCGTTGTTTTTGTCACACTGCTTTGCTTTATCTTGGCCAAGTCGCAGTTGTAAATGAGAACTTGTTCTCAACTGGTCTACCTGGTTAAATAAAGGTGAAATATATTTTTTTGTACTAACAGAATACTTTTCTAACCTGAGCAGGCGTGTGGCAGACATCCGTACATTCGGGTCCTTGTCTGTGAAGACAGCAGCAGCCTCGCTGAGCAGACTGAAGAGGTGTTGGTCTAACTCTGAGGGGTGAAGGGTCAGCAGCTCCCTCAGTCCCACAAGAGCTCCCTGTTTCACTGTACCACTGTAGTGATGCAGCTGGGACAACAGGTCCTAGAGGAGGGGAGGCACACAGCATAAGGTACAGTAGAGGAGTGAGTGTGTGCGTGAGTGTGTGTGTGTGTTACCTACCTTGATGTTGAGCTTCCTGTGTGTGGTGAGTGCATTAGCATCTTTCTTCAGCTGTTCAGTTAGGTTTATTCCCTTGGTACGGAAGTTGATGTTGGTGGCGTTGTCAGCTTTAGGCTTGGTCTTCCCCACCTTCAGCTTGACCTTCTGGAAGTCATCCTGCCTCTTCTTCTTCTTGCACTTGGTCATCTCTGCAGGATAGGACTATCTGTGGAGAGAAACATGGGGGAACATCTTAAATTGCAACCAATTCTCTAATATAGTGCACTACTTCTGTTCTGACCAGAGCCAAACAGGGTTGATGTTGATGAAGTGGTTCACTATATGGGGAATATGGTGCCATTTGACACAATAACGAAGTGTGTGCTAGTGCTGGACCAGGAGGAGACCACAATCACAGTGGGCAGCAGTGAGTTTGCAAGCCAGCATGCTATCGGCTCTTACACAGAATCTATAAGTAGTAAACCCAGATTAATTGATTGCGTTTTGAAACGTAATAATAATACCCACGTGTGTTGACACTGTCAGAAATAATTGTGCATGCAGTAGCGTTCCCGCGCCGAATGTAGCTTTTGAAGACGGTCAATTAGCAAAACCAAGCTCGTGTTGTTTCTTTACAAACATGGGCCTTTCTCTTTGATACGACAACTAGCTAAGCTGTCTTCACATTTGCCTGCAACATTATTTTTTTTCCTGTTCTCAATTTCACGTCTACATATATCAGTGTTTTATTGCAACTTGTGTAAAGGATACATTTCAAATGAAAAATGTATGTCGTTATTATCTTTAAATTATTTTAAATTAATTTGAACTCAAATTTCCGAGTTCGAGTACACAGGCAAACGCATAGAACAAAACCAGGTACGTCACGGGTCTTTCTATAAAGAGATACACAACTGCGCATGCGTCAATTTCCTAGTTGTTCTTCTTGATACTCAACATTCACCCGCTCTGGTTTGCTTTAGCGAATCTTAATTTTTCAGGTAGAGTATTTCATGTCACTCATACTACACCGTATTTATTATATAGTAACCCTGGAGGACGTTGTCCGGGTAGCGTTACTATATTGTGGCTACAGCTAGCTAATCACCATATTTTACACTGTGCGTGGCCAAGTGGTTTTGCCCAAAAGAAGGCCAGCTGCGTTGTTTTTTAGTCGCCCTAAAAAAAGATGTGGCCCATATAATTAGATATGAAACGCTGTCTTTATTTGTTTGTGATGACCCTCAGAATGCAGCAAGGCAACTATCCAAGGCCATCTTATGGCGCTCCACCACAGAAGAGGTTCAGGAACGCTAATGGACGAGCTAACAACAGGGTAAGCAAGGTCTCCCATGGTAATCATGCCAATTGCCCCCAGTTATGCCGTTTGCCCCCGGTTAGGATAATAGTTGTATTACTAGTAATTCACAACCCAGATGAGGTTAATTAATCCATCCTGAATAGTGTCTATTGTGATAATAGGATTCCAAAACGGTGGTTTTGAGAGTACTGTGTACGTAGTCGTATGGTCTTCTAACCGGTTTCATTCCTAAAGTTGTAGCAGTGCTCTGTGCAGAGGAAGTGGTATGGATCCTTACTAGCCGCCCTTGGCTGGACACAGACACTGGACACTGCTGGAGCAGCAGGGACTGACCAGTGCTCTCTGGTCTCCTAAGACTAAGTGTTTCTGTGGAAATGCAGCCTACTGCACTGCCCCTCAATCAGGGCTTGAGTTACCCATTGACTACGAGATGCTAAAGAGTATTGTGGGCAGCAGGAATTCCAGATAACCCTGTTACCAAGTGTAGAAGGGCTGCAACTAACAAGTGTAACAGGGCTGGGTGTTTTCTCTGGGGCAATATCATGCCCTCTTTATCGCTGTCTTTCTATTAAGTGGGCAGTCAGCCCCCATAACACTATTTTATTTTCCTGCTGAGCTATTGGCACTAGGGCTCACTGGCAGCTTGGTTCTATGATGCCTTTGTGACAGATATATATTCTGATTGGAAACACCTGACTAGAGTACTTGTACTTTCCTTTCAAGGTAAAGCGCATGTGTACGGTGCAGAGTCAGTGACAGCTCAGAGTTCCCTCATGTCACTGACAGGGTCATGGAGGAGAGGCTGAAATGACATTTCTCTCTCTCCATAGAGACAGGAGTGCAGTAGGGTTCTCCAATGTGTTTTTCTGCTGTGGTCCACCTGAAGCTTTTGCTTAAACCAAACCAATGTTCCTATCCAGAACCCAATCTTAAGCTGCAACCCTCTAGGGGATCCTGACCCACTGTTTGGGGAACAGTGCAGTGGGGTTTGCCCCTCTGCTGCCTCCTCCAGTCTCACTAATGCCTGTGTGTCTCTCTCTCCTTCGGCCTGGTTATCCCAACTGACAGAGAAAGCAGCCTAACTTCTCTGCTGACATAGGTAAGTTCTGCCTCCACACAGCATCACTGCCTCTGATAGGAGGTTGGGAGCTGTGACTTCACATCCTCCTGCCTTTTTGCTGGTGGCTGATTGGGCAGGGGGCAAGTCCAAGCGTGGGCTCTGGGCTGCGTCTGAGATTCACTGCCTCTTAGATGGAGGTTGCTGTAAATGCCAGTGAACTTAGTCACTGTCCACAGGCTTAGGCTGTGTGGCTCACAAAGGCTTTTCCCTAGTGTTCATTTCAATGACTTTTTGGGGGTCTGTCTTTGATACAATGTGCACAAATCTTTTTAGATGCATTAAAAGTAGTTTTATTTCATAAAATACTTTGGTCCATGATTTACAGTCTGAACAACTTTAGAAACCACAACGTGAAACCTGTCCTCTCAGAAGAATGTCTAACTCTAGGGAACTCATAGGTGTGCAGGTTCTCTGCAGTCCTGTAGAGCTGTTGCCCCATATTGGTGCAAGTCAAATCAGTAAGGATCCTGTCTGGGTCAGATTTTGTGGGCCTAAATGACTGCCGTGCATCACCCAGTTGGGTGCTACACATTGGTGGTGGATGAGATGGGGATACTCCATCCCAATGTAATTTAGGGCTATCAGCCCCCGGCACAAAAATGTGGCCTCATAGGCCTATGGTAGTTCAGATGGGCAATGGATGCTGGCAGCGGGATTTTCTTTCAGGGCCTTTGTGGCCCTCAAAAAGTAGGAAGTGTTTCAACTCACTGTCTGCCAATGGGGCTGGGACCTGCTGTGCCCATGCAAGAGTTTCACTGCTTTGATTGGACACAGGAATGGAGGAGTGCCTGATGGGAGTGAGAGAATCCTATAGCCCAGCTCTGACCTGTCTAGGTGGGCAGAAGAACTGCAGCCCCCACGGTTTTCAGCAGGCCTCCATACCTCAGATTAGCTTCTCTTCTGTGTAGCGGTCAGTACTATAACCCTGGCACAAAACAGACCCTGGTGAGCCTTCCAGGCAACCTTCTAATGAATCATGATCTTGTGAAGGTGGGGCTCAAATTGCACACAGCGAATCAAATGAAGTTATTTTTGGTTACCAGCAACTTTGATTACCAGCCAGAGAAGCAGATTCCAGTACTCCCAACCAATCTGTTTTTAGCAGAACCTAACTAGCGCACAAATGGTAAGGATTCTTACCAGACCTTGAAACAGGACCTCAGAGGCTCAGAAGAGCAGGGTTGTGTTTCTAACTGTTGTTCAGTAAATGAAGGACCTCTAAACTCCACTACAAGTCTTTTGACTGGGGGTTTGTGTAAGGAATGCAGTGACCTTTTTAAAGCTATACCTTCTTTTGAAGTATACCTGCAGTGTTTCACTTCCTGAAGTATGCTGACGGCTATTGGCTGTCTGCTGGTCAGATGACTGGACGTGTGGACCCTTTGGTCTCACCTGTCCGTGGGCAGGATGGCGATCTCATTATGCAGTCTCTGCCATGTTTGTGCTTTGTGTTGACTTCTGTGCGTTTCCCAGTGTTCACCACCAAGGCGGGAAATGTGCAGACCATCCCCTCCTTGACCAAACAGTTGAAGGCCATCACTGGTGAGACTGTCATTGGTGAGTACCTACTCATTGCACCATGGTAGTAGCCCTATGCCGCAAAGGGTTCAAGAGATTTAAGTCAAGTCACTCCATTGCACTCTTTCACTAATATAGGCTTCATGGGGCTCTATGATTTGTTTTTCAAGTCTATGATTGGTTGTTGAGATGTTTCATTGCCCATGGTTGTTAGAGCTGTCACTCATGTTCTGCAGGTCTTCAGTATGTGTGGGAGTACCGCAGCCCCAGTAAGTCAGTCCCGCCCCATTACCAGTGTAAACTCTGCAAGGTGAGCCATCTGCAGACTGACATGCTGGCTCACATCAAGGGCTGGAAGCACTCCTTCAGATACATGGTGAGGCTGTGTGTGTCACTGTTAACTTTCACAGTAAAAGTCCCTGTAAAAGGCTGTTGGATCTACAGGTCTGTGTTATGATGCTGTGTAACTATGGTCTCATCTGTTCTCCAGAAGCAAAATCATTCTGCCAAGATGCCCTTTAAGGAAGATGCTGCCACAAAGGACCATGAAGTGAGGAAGAAGGTGAAAGAAGCAGCAGCAGAGCTGGAGAAGGCAGAGGGCAGGGGACAGCTAAAGGTGAGGAGGAGCAGAAAGCTATGGATGAGGAAAAGAAAACACGGCAGACTATTGAGATGCGTCGGGGGGGGAGAGGGAGCACCTATCTGGTGCTGTTGATATTGACTTGATTCTGTACGGTGTTTTCAGGTGATTCTGAAGGAGCCCAGTGAGGTCCAAGCGTTTGCAGGACTACGTATGTTTTTCTGTTTATTCTCAAGTTTGTCTGACTCTCATTGTGCTCAGTCGGTTTTTAAATGTACTGTGGTTCTGACATATCTCCCTGTCACAGGTTCAGCAATCCCCAAAATGGGGCCACCAGGAGGGATGGGACCTAGAGGACCAAAACCAGGTGAGAGCGTGTGTGGGGGAGAAGTGTAAGGTTGCCTCTGAGGTGATAATCTCCCGTGGGCAGATTCTGAATGTAGACTGAGATTGCAATTTCAAACAAGTATAAATAATCACGCAGCTGTCCAAATTACTTGAGATTTTACTTCTGGGTTAACAGAGATTGCTGAGGTGATAAGACCTTTGTTGTGTGCTTGACTGGTCTATGTTGGGATGCAGTGTTGTGTAGTAGTCCAAATGCAGTCTTTTGTCTCCCTCTAGGTGGCAGGTTTGCAGAGCCTCTGTTCCCAGGGGAGTTCCCTCTCCAAGGCAGCCTCCTCAACTACCCCATGGGCGGTATGGGGGGCTACTCTGACCCCCTGTCTCGCTCCACTCCCTCTACGGCCTTCCAGAAAAGGGACATGAGCTTCCGAGGCTACCCTGACAATACTGGGGGGCAGAGGCTGGGGGGTTCAGCCGATGGCTTTGGGCTGGGAGGGGGAAGGGACGGAGGCTTTGGCCAGGAGGGGCTGTTGGGGGAGAGTCCGGGAAGCCGCTACCTTGATGAGTTCAGTGGGGGACAGATGGAAAGTGGATCAGGCCAAGGGTTGATGGGAGTGGTACCTGAAACCAGCAGCCTTCCGTCCACACTGCTCAAATACCTGGTGAGTGGAACTGTGTGTGTGTGTGTGTGAAACTATGCTTTCCAATGTTATTTAAACATGTGTGTTGAGGGTCTGTTTCCTGTGTGTAGGACAATTTCCGGATCGAGAACGAGGGTGATGCTCAGATCGTGCTGAAGGTGACACAGAAGCTGACGGATGTCCTAATGGACTACAGACTTAGGAGTGTTTCCTCGGTATGCAGCACACACACACACACACACACACTGTGCTCTGTCAGCTGCAATACCAGTGCAACAAGCAGCTCTCAGGTGCTTCCTGCAACAGGAACTGGTGACGTGAGGATAAATGTCACTTGATTCAGTCCTTTAACCCACTTCCTGTCTGTGTTGAGTCAGTGATTTATTGCTGTTGATTATGGCAGTACAAGGCAGTGCTCTAGAACCTTCTGTGTTCTGACAGCACAAATTCTTACTGTGGCTAAACCTGTTCCTTGTGTACTCCCATACAGTCGTAAGGTAGATGGTGTGATTCAGGAAACCACAAATAATTCCTCAGTAGTTTGTCCCCTTTGTTCTCCTTGATTCAGTGTATGTGCGTTTGTGTCCAGCAGGGTCCTAGTATGAAGAGCAGTTCGTCGCTGGGCTCCATGAGCTACTCCGATTCTCCCAGAATGTCTAGCAGTAGTGACCGCTTCTCAGGTGGCTTCTCTGGGAATCTCCCCAGTGCAATAAATACACACGTACTTTTAATGGCTGTAGTTTGTTTCCGAAGTATAATCTACAGTACATCAGTCTCATCTATTTTATCTCCTCTCTGCAGGCCCTTCCAGATACTCTGATGGTCCATCAGGTACTAAAACTGATCCATCCCCACTGACACATCCATCTTGCTGGGGTAACCCATCCTCCTCAGTTTGATATCCACTAGTCAGGGTCTGCAGCTGTCTCCTGCCGCCACATGGTCTCCTTCCTTGTTGTTTTCAGTACTGGGGTTCTCCATCTCTACCGTAACTTTGCAGCGCGGGGCTCTCCATCTCTTGCAGTAGTAGCTGCAGTGCGGGCTCCATCTCTACCAGTAGTAACTACAGTACTGAGGATCTCCATCTCTACAGTGGTAACTACAGTACTGGGGATCTCCATCTCTACCAGTAGTAACTACAGTACTGAGGCTCTCCATCTCTGCCAGTAGTAACTACAGTACTGAGGCTCCATCTCTGCCAGTAGTAACTTTCTGGTACTGAGGATCTCCATCTCTACCAGTATGGCTTCTGGTGCTGAGGCTCTCTCTACCGAGTAGTAACTACAGTACTGGGGCTCTCCATCTCTACCAGTAGTAACTATAGTGGGGCTCTCCCATCTCTACCAGTAGTAACTACAGTGCTGGACTCTCCATCTCTACCAATTAGTAACTACAGTACACAGGATCTCTATCTCTACAGTAGTAACTACAGTACTGAGGCTCTCCATCTCTACCAGTAGTAACTACAGTACTGAGGGCTCTCCATCTCTACCAGTAGTAACTACAGTGCTGGGGCTCTCCATCTCTTTCAGTGGTAACTGCAGTGCTGGGGCTCTCCATCTCTTTTGGTAGTAACTGCAGTGCACAGAGGCTCTCCATCTCTACACCAGTAGTAACTGCAGTACTGAGGCTCCATCTCTGCCCGGTGGTAACTGCAGTACTGAGTCTCCCATCTCTACCAGTGGTAACTACAGTACTGGGCTCTCCATCTCTACCAGTAGTAACTACAGTGCTGGGAGCCTCTCTGTCTCTGGCAGTTAGTAGCACTTTACAGTGCTGGGCTCCACTCTACCAGTGCTAACTTAACAGTGCTGAACTCTCCAGCTCTACCAGTGGCTAACTTCTACAGTACTTAGGGGATCTCCATCTCTACCAGTAGTAACTACAGTGCTGAGACTCCTCACGCAGCTCTACCAGTAGTAACTACAGTACTGAGGCTCTCCATCTCTACACCAGTAGTAACTACAGTACTGAGGCCCTCCATCTCTACCAGTAGTAACTACAGTACTGGGGTCTCCATCTCTACCAGTAGTAACTACATACTAGGCTTCTCCATCTCTACCAGTGTAACTACAGTATCTGGGCTCTCCATCTCTACCAATAGTAACTACAGTACTGGGGCTCTCCATCTCTTGCAGTAGTAACTACAGTACTGGGGCTCTCCCATCTCTACCAGTAGTAACTACAGTACTGCTCTCCCATCTCTAGCAGTGGTAACTTACAGTACTGAGGCTCTCCATCTCTACCAGAGTAACTACAGTGCTGAGGTTCTCCATCTCTGCAGTATAACACAGTACTGGGGCTCTCCATCTCTACCAGTAGTAACTACAGTACTGGGGCTCTCCATCTCTACCAGTGCATCTTCAAGTACTGAGGCTCTCCATCTCTACCAGTAGTAACTACAGTACTTGAGGTCTCTCCATCTCTACCAGTAGTAACTACAGTACTGCAGGACTCTCCCATCTCTACCAGTAGTAACTACAAGTACTGAGGCTCTCATCTCTACCAGTAGTAACTTTACTTACCATGAGACTCTCCATCTCTACCAGTAGTAGCTTTACAGTACTGAGGCTCTCCCATCTCTACCAGTAGTAACCACAGTACTGAGGCTCTCCATCTCTACCAGTAGTAGCTTCCACAGTACTGAGGATCTCCATCTCTAGCAGTAGTAACTACAATTGCTGAGGCTCTCCCATCTCTACCAGTAGTAACTACAGTACTGGGGCTCTCCATCTCTACCAGTGGCTAACTACAGTACCATGGGGCTCTCCATCTCTACCAGTAGTAACTACAGTACTGAGGCTCTCCCATCTCTAGCAGTAGTAACTACAGTACTGAGTTCTCTACCATCTCTACCAGTAGTAACTACAGTACTGAGGCTCTCCATCTCCACCAGTAGTAACTACAGTACTGGGCTCTCCATCTCTACCGGTAGTAACTACAGTACTGGGGCTCTCCATCTCTACCAGTAGTAACTACAGTACTGGTCTCCATCTCTTACCAGTAGTAACTACAGTACTGGGGGCTCTCCATCTCTACCAGTAGTAACTACAGTACTGGGGCTCTCCATCTCCACCAGTAGTAACTACAGTACTGAGGTCTCCATCTCCACCAGTAGTAACTACATACTGAGGCTCTCCATCTCTACCAGTAGTAACTACAGTACTGAGGCTCTCCATCTCTCTTACCAAGTGGTAGCTGCAGTACTGGGGATCCCATCTCTACAGTAGTAACTACAGCGCTGAGGCTCTCCATCTCTAGCAGTAGTAACTACAGTACTGGGTCTTCTCCATCTCCTACCAGTAGTAGCTTACAGTACTGGGTCTCCATCTCTACCAGTAGCTAACTACAGTACTGAGGATCTCCATCTCTACCAGTATAACTACAGTACTTAGGCTCTCCATCTCTACCAGATAGTAACTACAGTACTGAGGCTCTCCATCTCTGCCAGTAGTAACTTACAGTACTGAGGATCTCCATCTCTACCAGTAGTAACTACAGTACTGGGCTCTCCATCTCTACCGGTAGTAGCTACAGTACTGAGGCTCTCCATCTCTACCAGCAGTAACAACAGTACTGAGGCTCTCCATCTCTACCATAGTAACGCTACAGTACTGAGACTCTCCATCTCTGCCGGTAGTAACTACAGTACTGGGGGGCTCTCCATCTCTACCACTAGTAACTACAGTACTGGGCTCTCACATCTCTACCAGTAGTAGCTTCCTCTGTACTGAGGATCTCCCATCTCTACCGGTAGTAGCTACAGTACTAAGGATCTCCATCTCTACCAGTGGTAACTACAGTACTAAATCTCCATCTCTCCAGTAGTAACTACAGTACTGAGGCTCTCCATCTCACCAGTAGTAACTACAGTACTGAGGCTCTCCATCTCTCTACCAGTAGTAACTGCAGTACTGAGGCTCTCCATCTCTAGCAGTTAGTAACTACAGTACTGGGGCTCTCCATCTCTACCAGTAGTAACTACAGTGCTGGGGCTCTCCATCTCTACCCAGTAGTAACTACAGTACTGAGGCTCTCCATCTCTAGCAGTAGTAACTACAGTACCGAGGCTCTCCATCTCACCAGTAGTAACTACAGTACTGGGGCTCTCCCATCTCTACCAGTAATGCAACTACGTGCTGACTGGGTCTCCGTCTCTACCAGTGGTAACTCGCTAGTACTGAGACTCTCCATCTCTACCATATAACTACAGTACCGGGGATCTCTCCATCTCTCCATAGTAACTACAGTGCTGGGGCTCTCTATCTCTAGCAGTAGCGCTTAACTTCCTCGGTGCTGGGGCTCTCCATCTCTACCAGTGTAACTTACAGTACTGAGGCTCTCCATCTCTACCCAGTAGTAACTACAGTACTGAGGCTCTCCATCTCTACCAGTAGTAACTACGGAATCTGAGGCTCTCCATCTCTACCAGTAGTAACTACAGTACTGAGGCTCTCCGTCTCACCAGTAATAACTACAGTACTGAGGGCTCCATCTCTACCAGTAGTAACTACAGTACTGAGGCTCTCCATCTCTACCAGTAGTAACTACAGTACTGAGGTCTCTCCATCTCTACCAGTAGTAACTACAGTACTGAGGCTCCATCTCTACCAGTAGTAACTACAGTACTGAGGCTCTCCATCTCTACCAGTAGTAACTTTACAGTACTGAGGCTCTCCATCTCTACCAGTAGTAACTACGGTACTGAGGCTCTCCATCTCTACCAGCAGTAACTACAGTACTGGGGCTCTCCATCTCTACCAGTAGTAACTACAGTACTGAGGCTCTCCATCTCTACCAGTAGTAACTACAGTACTGAGGCTCCATCTCTACCAGTAGTAACTACAGTACTGAGGCTCTCCATCTCTACCAGTAGTAACTACAGTACTTAGGCTCTCCATCTCTACCAGTAGTAACTACAATACTGAGGCTCTCCATCTCTACCAGTAGTAACTACAGTACTGAGGCTCTCCATCTCACCAGTAGTAACTACAGTACTGAGGCTCTCCATCTCTACCAGTAGTAACTACAGTACTGAGGCTCTCCATCTCTACCAGTAGTAACTACAGTACTGAGGCTCTCCATCTCTACCAGTAGTAACTACAGTACTGAGACTCTCCATCTCTACCAGTAGTAACTACAGTACTGAGGCTCTCCATCTCTACAGTAGTAACTACAGTACTGAGGCTCTCCATCTCTACCAGTAGTAACTACAGTACTGAGGCTCTCCATCTCTACCAGTAGTAACTACAGTACTGAGGTTCTCCATCTCTACCAGTAGTAACTACAGTACTGAGTGCTCTCCATCTCTACCAGTATTAACTACAGTACTGAGGTTCTCCATCTCTACCAGTAGTAACTACAGTACTGAGGCTCTCCATCTCTACCAGTAGTAACTACAGTACTGAGGATCTCCATCTCTACCAGTAGTAACTACAGTACTGAGGCTCTCCATCTCTACCAGTAGTAACTACAGTACTGAGGTTCTCCATCTCTACCAGTAGTAACTACAGTACGTGAGGCTCTCCATCTCTACCAGTAGTAACTACAGTACTGAGGCTCTCCATCTCTACCAGTAGTAACTACAGTACTGAGGCTCCATCTCTACCAGTAGTAACTACAGTACTGAGGCTCTCCATCTCTACCAGTAGTAACTACAGTACTGAGGTTCTCCATCTCTACCAGTAGTAACTACAGTACTGAGGCTCCATCTCTACCAGTAGTAACAACAGTACTGAGGCTCTCCATCTCTACCAGTAGTAACTACGTACTGAGGCTCTCCATCTCCACCAGTAGTAACTACAGTACTGAGGCTCTCCATCTCTACCAGTAGTAACTACAGTACTGAGGCTCTCCATCTCTACCAGTAGTAACTACAGTACTGAGGCTCTCCATCTCTACCAGTAGTAGCTACAGTACTGAGGATCTCCATCTCTACCAGTAGTAACTACAGTACTGAGGCTCTCCATCTCTACCAGTAGTAACTACAGTACTGAGGCTCTCCATCTCTACCAGTAGTAACTACAGTACTGAGGCTCTCCATCTCTACCAGTAGTAACTACAGTACTGAGGCTCTCCATCTCTACCAGTAGTAACTACAGTACTGAGGCTCTCCATCTCTACCAGTAGTAACTACAGTACTGAGGCTCTCCATCTCTACCAGTCTAACTACAGTACTGAGGATCTCCATCTCTACCAGTAGTAACTGCAGTACTGAGGCTCTCCATCTCTACCAGTAGTAACTACAGTACTGAGGCTCCATCTCTACCAGTAGTAACTACAGTACTGAGGCTCTCCATCTCTACCAGTAGTAACTACAGTACTGAGGATCTCCATCTCTACCAGTAGTAACTACAGTACTGAGGATCTCCATCTCTACCAGTAGTAACTACAGTACTGAGGCTCTCCATCTCTACCAGTAGTAACTACAGTACTGAGGCTCTCCATCTCTACCAGTAGTAACTACAGTACTGAGGTCTCCATCTCTACCAGTAGTAACTACAGTACTGAGGCTCCATCTCTACCAGTAGTAACTACAGTACTGAGGCTCTCCATCTCTACCAGTAGTAACTACAGTACTGAGGCTCTCCATCTCTACCAGTAGTAACTACAGTACTGAGGCTCTCCATCTCTACCAGTAGTAACTACAGTACTGAGGATCTCCATCTCTACCAGTAGTAACTACAGTACTGAGGCTCTCCATCTCTACCAGTAGTAACTACAGTACTGAGGCTCTCCATCTCTACCAGTAGTAACTACAGTACTGAGGCTCTCCATCTCTACCAGTAGTAACTACAGTACTGAGGCTCTCCATCTCTACCAGTAGTAACTACGGTACTGAGGCTCCATCTCTACCAGTAGTAACTACAGTACTGAGGACTCCATCTCTACCAGTAGTAACTACAGTACTGAGGCTCTCCATCTCTACCAGTAGTAACTACAGTACTGAGGCTCTCCATCTCTACCAGTAGTAACTACAGTACTGAGGCTCTCCATCTCTACCAGTAGTAACTACAGTACTGAGGCTCTCCATCTCTACCAGTAGTAACTACAGTACTGAGGCTCTCCATCTCTACCAGTAGTAACTACAGTACTGAGGCTCTCCATCTCTACCAGTAGTAACTACAGTACTGAGGCTCTCCATCTCTACCAGTAGTAACTACAGTACTGAGGCTCTCCATCTCTACCAGTAGTAACTACAGTACTGAGGGTCTCCATCTCTACCAGTAGTAACTACAGTACTGAGGCTCTCCATCTCTACCAGTAGTAACTACAGTACTGAGGCTCTCCATCTCTACCAGTAGTAACTACAGTACTGAGGCTCTCCATCTCTACCAGTAGTAACTACAGTACTGAGGCTCTCCATCTCTACCAGTCTAACTACAGTACTGAGGATCTCCATCTCTACCAGTAGTAACTACAGTACTGAGGCTCTCCATCTCTACCAGTAGTAACTGCAGTACTGAGGCTCTCCATCTCTACCAGTAGTAACTACAGTACTGAGGCTCTCCATCTCTACCAGTAGTAACTACAGTACTGAGGCTCCATCTCTACCAGTAGTAACTACAGTACTGAGGCTCTCCATCTCTACCAGTAGTAACTACAGTACTGAGGCTCTCCATCTCTACCAGTAGTAACTACAGTACTGAGGATCTCCATCTCTACCAGTAGTAACTACAGTACTGAGGCTCTCCATCTCTACCAGTAGTAACTACAGTACTGAGGCTCTCCATCTCTACCAGTAGTAACTACAGTACTGAGGCTCTCCATCTCTACCAGTAGTAACTACAGTACTGAGGCTCTCCATCTCTACCAGTAGTAACTACAGTACTGAGGCTCTCCATCTCTACCAGTAGTAACTACAGTACTGAGACTCTCCATCTCTACCAGTAGTAACTACAGTACTGAGGCTCTCCATCTCTACCAGTAGTAACTACAGTACTGAGGCTCTCCATCTCTACCAGTAGTAACTACAGTACTGAGGCTCTCCATCTCTACCAGTAGTAACTACAGTACTGAGGCTCTCCATCTCTACCAGTAGTAACTACAGTACTGAGGATCTCCATCTCTACCAGTAGTAACTACAGTACTGAGGCTCTCCATCTCTACCAGTAGTAACTACAGTACTGAGGCTCTCCATCTCTACCAGTAGTAACTACAGTACTGAGGCTCTCCATCTCTACCAGTAGTAACTACAGTACTGAGGCTCTCCATCTCTACCAGTAGTAACTACAGTACTGAGGCTCTCCATCTCTACCAGTAGTAACTACAGTACTGAGGCTCTCCATCTCTACCAGTAGTAACTACAGTACTGAGGCCTCCATCTCTACCAGTAGTAACTACAGTACTGAGGATCTCCATCTCTACCAGTAGTAACTACAGTACTGAGGCTCTCATCTCTACCAGTAGTAACTACAGTACTGAGGCTCTCCATCTCTACCAGTAGTAACTACAGTACTGAGGCTCTCCATCTCTACCAGTAGTAACTACAGTACTGAGGCTCTCCATCTCTACCAGTAGTAACTACAGTACTGAGGCTCTCCATCTCTACCAGTAGTAACTACAGTACTGAGGCTCTCCATCTCTACCAGTAGTAACTACAGTACTGAGGCTCTCCATCTCTACCAGTAGTAACTACAGTACTGAGGCTCTCCATCTCTACCAGTAGTAACTACAGTACTGAGGCTCTCCATCTCTACCAGTAGTAACTACAGTACTGAGGATCTCCATCTCTACCAGTAGTAACTACAGTACTGAGGCCTCCATCTCTACCAGTAGTAACTACAGTACTGAGGCTCTCCATCTCTACCAGTAGTAACTACAGTACTGAGGCTCTCCATCTCTACCAGTAGTAACTACAGTACTGAGGCTCTCCATCTCTACCAGTAGTAACTACAGTACTGAGGCTCTCCATCTCTACCAGTAGTAACTACAGTACTGAGGCTCTCCATCTCTACCAGTAGTAACTACAGTACTGAGGCTCTCCATCTCTACCAGTAGTAACTACAGTACTGAGGCTCTCCATCTCTACCAGTAGTAACTACAGTACTGAGGCTCTCCATCTCTACCAGTAGTAACTACAGTACTGAGGCTCCATCTCTACCAGTAGTAACTACAGTACTGAGGATCTCCATCTCTACCAGTAGTAACTACAGTACTGAGGTCTCCATCTCTACCAGTAGTAACTACAGTACTGAGGCTCTCCATCTCTACCAGTAGTAACTACAGTACTGAGGCTCTCCATCTCTGCCAGTAGTAACTACAGTACTGAGGCTCTCCATCTCTACCAGTAGTAACTACAGTACTGAGGATCTCTATCTCTACCAGTAGTAACTACAGTACTGAGGCTCTCCATCTCTACCAGTAGTAACTACAGTACTGAGGCTCTCCATCTCTACCAGTAGTAACTACAGTACTGAGGCTCTCCATCTCTACCAGTAGTAACTACAGTACTGAGGCTCTCCATCTCTACCAGTAGTAACTACAGTACTGAGCGCTCCATCTCTGCCAGTAGTAACTACAGTACTGAGGATCTCCATCTCTACCAGTAGTAACTACAGTACTGAGGCTCTCTCTCTACCAGTAGTAACTACAGTACTGAGGCTCTCCATCTCTACCAGTAGTAACTACAGTACTGAGGCTCTCCATCTCTACCAGTAGTAACTACAGTACTGAGGCTCTCCATCTCTACCAGTAGTAACTACAGTACTGAGGCTCCATCTCTACCAGTAGTAACTACAGTACTGAGGCTCTCCATCTCTACCAGTAGTAACTACAGTACTGAGGCTCTCCATCTCTACCAGTAGTAACTACAGTACTGAGGCTCTCCATCTCTACCAGTAGTAACTACAGTACTGAGGCTCTCCATCTCTACCAGTAGTAACTACAGTACTGAGGCTCTCCATCTCTACCAGTAGTAACTACAGTACTGAGGCCTCCATCTCTACCAGTAGTAACTACAGTACTGAGGATCTCCATCTCTACCAGTAGTAACTACAGTACTGAGGCTCTCCATCTCTACCAGTAGTAACTACAGTACTGAGGCTCTCCATCTCCACCAGTAGTAACTACAGTACTGAGGCTCTCCATCTCTACCAGTAGTAAATGCAGTACTGAGGCTCTCCATCTCTACCAGTAGTAACTACAGTACTGAGACTCTCCATCTCTACCAGTAGTAACTACAGTACTGAGGTTCTCTATCTCTACCAGTAGTAACTACAGTACTGAGGCTCTCCATCTCTACCAGTAGTAACTACAGTACTGAGGCTCTCCATCTCTACCAGTAGTAACTACAGTACTGAGGCTCTCCATCTCTACCAGTAGTAACTACAGTACTGAGGCTCTCCATCTCTACCAGTAGTAACTACAGTACTGAGGCTCTCCATCTCTACCAGTAGTAACTACAGTACTGAGGCTCTCCATCTCTACCAGTAGTAACTACAGTACTGAGGCTCTCCATCTCTACCAGTAGTAACTACAGTACTGAGGCTCTCCATCTCTACCAGTAGTAACTACAGTACTGAGGCTCTCCATCTCTACCAGTAGTAACTACAGTACTGAGGCTCTCCATCTCTACCAGTAGTAACTACAGTACTGAGGCTCTCCATCTCTACCAGTAGTAACTACAGTACTGAGGCTCTCCATCTCTACCAGTAGTAACTACAGTACTGAGGCTCTCCATCTCTACCAGTAGTAACTACAGTACTGAGGCTCTCCATCTCTACCAGTAGTAACTACAGTACTGAGGCTCTCCATCTCTACCAGTAGTAACTACAGTACTGAGGCTCTCCATCTCTACCAGTAGTAACTACAGTACTGAGGATCTCCATCTCTACCAGTAGTAACTACAGTACTGAGGCTCTCCATCTCTACCAGTAGTAACTACAGTACTGAGGCTCTCCATCTCTACCAGTAGTAACTACAGTACTGAGGCTCTCCATCTCTACCAGTAGTAACTACAGTACTGAGGCTCTCCATCTCTACCAGTAGTAACTACAGTACTGAGGCTCTCCATCTCTACCAGTAGTAACTACAGTACTGAGGCTCTCCATCTCTACCAGTAGTAACTACAGTACTGAGGCTCTCCATCTCTACCAGTAGTAACTACAGTACTGAGGCTCTCCATCTCTACCAGTAGTAACTACAGTACTGAGGACTCCATCTCTACCAGTAGTAACTACAGTACTGAGGCTCTCCATCTCTACCAGTAGTAACTACAGTACTGAGGCTCTCCATCTCTACCAGTAGTAACTACAGTACTGAGGCTCTCCATCTCTACCAGTAGTAACTACAGTACTGAGGATCTCCATCTCTACCAGTAGTAACTACAGTACTGAGGCTCTCCATCTCTACCAGTAGTAACTACAGTACTGAGGCTCTCCATCTCTACCAGTAGTAACTACAGTACTGAGGCTCTCCATCTCTACCAGTAGTAACTACAGTACTGAGGCTCTCCATCTCTACCAGTAGTAACTACAGTACTGAGGCTCTCCATCTCTACCAGTAGTAACTACAGTACTGAGGCTCTCCATCTCTACCAGTAGTAACTACAGTACTGAGGCTCTCCATCTCTACCAGTAGTAACTACAGTACTGAGGCTCTCCATCTCTGCCAGTAGTAACTACAGTACTGAGGATCTCCATCTCTACCAGTAGTAACTACAGTACTGAGGCTCTCTCTCTACCAGTAGTAACTACAGTACTGAGGCTCTCCATCTCTACCAGTAGTAACTATAGTACTGAGGCTCTCCATCTCTACCAGTAGTAACTACAGTACTGAGGCTCTCCATCTCTACCAGTAGTAACTACAGTACTGAGGCTCTCTATCTCTACCAGTAGTAACTACAGTACTGAGGCTCTCCATCTCTACCAGTAGTAACTACAGTACTGAGGCTCTCCATCTCTACCAGTAGTAACTACAGTACTGAGGCTCTCCATCTCTACCAGTAGTAACTACAGTACTGAGGCTCTCCATCTCTGCCAGTAGTAACTACAGTACTGAGGATCTCCATCTCTACCAGTAGTAACTACAGTACTGAGGGCTCTCCATCTCTACCAGTAGTAACTACAGTACTGAGGCTCTCCATCTCTACCAGTAGTAACTACAGTACTGAGGCTCTCCATCTCTACCAGTAGTAACTACAGTACTGAGGCTCTCCATCTCTACCAGTAGTAACTACAGTACTGAGGCCTCCATCTCTACCAGTAGTAACTACAGTACTGAGGCTCTCCATCTCTACCAGTAGTAACTACAGTACTGAGGCTCTCCATCTCTACCAGTAGTAACTACAGTACTGAGGCTCTCCATCTCTACCAGTAGTAACTACAGTACTGAGGCTCTCCATCTCTACCAGTAGTAACTACAGTACTGAGGCTCTCCATCTCTGCCAGTAGTAACTACAGTACTGAGGATCTCCATCTCTACCAGTAGTAACTACAGTACTGAGGCTCTCCATCTCTACCAGTAGTAACTACAGTACTGAGGCTCCATCTCTACCAGTACTAACAACAGTACTGAGGCTCTCCATCTCTACCAGTAGTAACTACAGTACTGAGGCTCTCCATCTCTACCAGTAGTAACTACAGTACTGAGGCTCTCCATCTCTACCAGTAGTAACTACAGTACTGAGGCTCTCCATCTCTACCAGTAGTAACTACAGTACTGAGGCTCTCCATCTCTACCAGTAGTAACTACAGTACTGAGGCTCTCCATCTCTACCAGTAGTAACTACAGTACTGAGGCTCTCCATCTCTACCAGTAGTAACTACAGTACTGAGGCTCTCCATCTCTACCAGTAGTAACTACAGTACTGAGGCTCTCCATCTCTACCAGTAGTAACTACAGTACTGAGGCTCTCCATCTCTACCAGTAGTAACTACAGTACTGAGGCTCTCCATCTCTACCAGTAGTAACTACAGTACTGAGGCTCTCCATCTCTACCAGTAGTAACTACAGTACTGAGGCTCTCCATCTCTACCAGTAGTAACTACAGTACTGAGGCTCTCCATCTCTACCAGTAGTAACTACAGTACTGAGGCTCTCCATCTCTACCAGTAGTAACTACAGTACTGAGGCTCTCCATCTCTACCAGTAGTAACTACAGTACTGAGGCTCTCCATCTCTACCAGTAGTAACTACAGTACTGAGGCTCTCCATCTCTACCAGTAGTAACTACAGTACTGAGGCTCTCCATCTCTACCAGTAGTAACTACAGTACTGAGGATCTCTATCTCTACCAGTAGTAACTACAGTACTGAGGCTCTCCATCTCTACCAGTAGTAACTACAGTACTGAGGCTCTCCATCTCTACCAGTAGTAACTACAGTACTGAGGCTCTCCATCTCTACCAGTAGTAACTACAGTACTGAGGCTCTCCATCTCTACCAGTAGTAACTACAGTACTGAGGTTCTCCATCTCTACCAGTAGTAACTACAGTACTGAGGATCTCCATCTCTACCAGTAGTAACTACAGTACTGAGGATCTCCATCTCTACCAGTAGTAACTACAGTACTGAGGCTCTCCATCTCTACCAGTAGTAACTACAGTACTGAGGCTCTCCATCTCTACCAGTAGTAACTACAGTACTGAGGCTCTCCATCTCTACCAGTAGTAACTACAGTACTGAGGCTCTCCATCTCTACCAGTAGTAACTACAGTACTGAGGCTCTCCATCTCTACCAGTAGTAACTACAGTACTGAGGCTCTCCATCTCTACCAGTAGTAACTACAGTACTGAGGCTCTCCATCTCTACCAGTAGTAACTACAGTACTGAGGTTCTCCATCTCTACCAGTAGTAACTACAGTACTGAGGCTCTCCATCTCTACCAGTAGTAACTACAGTACTGAGGCTCTCCATCTCTACCAGTAGTAACTACAGTACTGAGGCTCTCCATCTCTACCAGTAGTAACTACAGTACTGAGGCTCTCCATCTCTACCAGTAGTAACTACAGTACTGAGGCTCTCCATCTCTACCAGTAGTAACTACAGTACTGAGGATCTCTATCTCTACCAGTAGTAACTACAGTACTGAGGCTCTCCATCTCTACCAGTAGTAACTACAGTACTGAGGCTCTCCATCTCTACCAGTAGTAACTACAGTACTGAGGCTCTCCATCTCTACCAGTAGTAACTACAGTACTGAGGCTCTCCATCTCTACCAGTAGTAACTACAGTACTGAGGCTCCATCTCTGCCAGTAGTAACTACAGTACTGAGGATCTCCATCTCTACCAGTAGTAACTACAGTACTGGGGCTCTCTCTCTACCAGTAGTAACTACAGTACTGAGGCTCTCCATCTCTACCAGTAGTAACTACAGTACTGAGGCTCTCCATCTCTACCAGTAGTAACTACAGTACTGAGACTCTCCATCTCTACCAGTAGTAACTACAGTACTGAGGATCTCTATCTCTACCAGTAGTAACTACAGTACTGAGGCTCTCCATCTCTACCAGTAGTAACTACAGTACTGAGGCTCTCCATCTCTACCAGTAGTAACTACAGTACTGAGGCTCTCCATCTCTACCAGTAGTAACTACAGTACTGAGGCTCTCCATCTCTACCAGTAGTAACTACAGTACTGAGGCTCTCCATCTCTACCAGTAGTAACTACAGTACTGAGGCTCTCCATCTCTACCAGTAGTAACTACAGTACTGAGGATCTCCATCTCTACCAGTAGTAACTACAGTACTGAGGCTCTCCATCTCTACCAGTAGTAACTACAGTACTGAGGCTCTCCATCTCTACCAGTAGTAACTACAGTACTGAGGCTCTCCATCTCTACCAGTAGTAACTACAGTACTGAGGCTCTCCATCTCTACCAGTAGTAACTACAGTACTGAGGCTCTCCATCTCTACCAGTAGTAACTACAGTACTGAGGCTCTCCATCTCTACCAGTAGTAACTACAGTACTGAGGCTCTCCATCTCTACCAGTAGTAACTACAGTACTGAGGCTCTCCATCTCTACCAGTAGTAACTACAGTACTGAGGCTCTCCATCTCTACCAGTAGTAACTACAGTACTGAGGCTCTCCATCTCTACCAGTAGTAACTACAGTACTGAGGCTCTCCATCTCTGCCAGTAGTAACTACAGTACTGAGGCTCTCCATCTCTACCAGTAGTAACTACAGTACTGAGGCTCTCCATCTCTACCAGTAGTAACTACAGTACTGAGGCTCTCCATCTCTACCAGTAGTAACTACAGTACTGAGGCTCTCCATCTCTACCAGTAGTAACTACAGTACTGAGGCTCTCCATCTCTACCAGTAGTAACTACAGTACTGAGGCTCTCCATCTCTACCAGTAGTAACTACAGTACTGAGGCTCTCTATCTCTACCAGTAGTAACTACAGTACTGAGGCTCTCCATCTCTACCAGTAGTAACTACAGTACTGAGGCTCTCCATCTCTACCAGTAGTAACTACAGTACTGAGGCTCTCCATCTCTACCAGTAGTAACTACAGTACTGAGGCTCTCCATCTCTACCAGTAGTAACTACAGTACTGAGGCTCTCCATCTCTACCAGTAGTAACTACAGTACTGAGGCTCTCCATCTCTACCAGTAGTAACTACAGTACTGAGGCTCTCCATCTCTACCAGTAGTAACTACAGTACTGAGGATCTCCATCTCTACCAGTAGTAACTACAGTACTGAGGCTCTCCATCTCTACCAGTAGTAACTACAGTACTGAGGCTCTCCATCTCTACCAGTAGTAACTACAGTACTGAGGCTCTCCATCTCTACCAGTAGTAACTACAGTACTGAGGCTCTCCATCTCTACCAGTAGTAACTACAGTACTGAGGCTCTCCATCTCTACCAGTAGTAACTACAGTACTGAGGCTCTCCATCTCTACCAGTAGTAACTACAGTACTGAGGCTCTCCATCTCTACCAGTAGTAACTACAGTACTGAGGCTCTCCATCTCTACCAGTAGTAACTACAGTACTGAGGCTCTCCATCTCTACCAGTAGTAACTACAGTACTGAGGCTCTCCATCTCTACCAGTAGTAACTACAGTACTGAGGATCTCCATCTCTACCAGTAGTAACTACAGTACTGAGGCTCTCCATCTCTACCAGTAGTAACTACAGTACTGAGGCTCTCCATCTCTACCAGTAGTAACTACAGTACTGAGGCTCTCCATCTCTACCAGTAGTAACTACAGTACTGAGGCTCTCCATCTCTACCAGTAGTAACTACAGTACTGAGGCTCTCCATCTCTACCAGTAGTAACTACAGTACTGAGGCTCTCCATCTCTGCCAGTAGTAACTACAGTACTGAGGATCTCCATCTCTACCAGTAGTAACTACAGTACTGAGGCTCTCCATCTCTACCAGTAGTAACTACAGTACTGAGGCTCTCCATCTCTACCAGTAGTAACTACAGTACTGAGGCTCTCCATCTCTACCAGTAGTAACTACAGTACTGAGACTCTCCATCTCTACCAGTAGTAACTACAGTACTGAGGATCTCCATCTCTACCAGTAGTAACTACAGTACTGAGGCTCTCCATCTCTACCAGTAGTAACTACAGTACTGAGGCTCTCCATCTCTACCAGTAGTAACTACAGTACTGAGGATCTCCATCTCTACCAGTAGTAACTACAGTACTGAGGCTCTCCATCTCTACCAGTAGTAACTACAGTACTGAGGACTCCATCTCTACCAGTAGTAACTACAGTACTGAGGCTCTCCATCTCTACCAGTAGTAACTACAGTACTGAGGCTCTCCATCTCTACCAGTAGTAACTACAGTACTGAGGCTCTCCATCTCTACCAGTAGTAACTACAGTACTGAGGCTCTCCATCTCTACCAGTAGTAACTACAGTACTGAGGCTCTCCATCTCTACCAGTAGTAACTACAGTACTGAGGCTCTCCATCTCTACCAGTAGTAACTACAGTACTGAGGCTCTCCATCTCTACCAGTAGTAACTACAGTACTGAGGCTCTCCATCTCTACCAGTAGTAACTACAGTACTGAGGCTCTCCATCTCTACCAGTAGTAACTACAGTACTGAGGCTCTCCATCTCTACCAGTAGTAACTACAGTACTGAGGCTCTCCATCTCTACCAGTAGTAACTACAGTACTGAGGATCTCCATCTCTACCAGTAGTAACTACAGTACTGAGGCTCTCCATCTCTACCAGTAGTAACTACAGTACTGAGGCTCTCCATCTCTACCAGTAGTAACTACAGTACTGAGGCTCTCCATCTCTACCAGTAGTAACTACAGTACTGAGGATCTCCATCTCTACCAGTAGTAACTACAGTACTGAGGCTCTCCATCTCTACCAGTAGTAACTACAGTACTGAGGCTCTCCATCTCTACCAGTAGTAACTACAGTACTGAGGCTCTCCATCTCTACCAGTAGTAACTACAGTACTGAGGCTCTCCATCTCTACCAGTAGTAACTACAGTACTGAGGATCTCCATCTCTACCAGTAGTAACTACAGTACTGAGGCTCTCCATCTCTACCAGTAGTAACTACAGTACTGAGGCTCTCCATCTCTACCAGTAGTAACTACAGTACTGAGGCTCTCCATCTCTACCAGTAGTAACTACAGTACTGAGGCTCTCCATCTCTACCAGTAGTAACTACAGTACTGAGGCTCCATCTCTGCCAGTAGTAACTACAGTACTGAGGCTCTCCATCTCTACCAGTAGTAACTACAGTACTGAGGCTCTCCATCTCTACCAGTAGTAACTACAGTACTGAGGCTCTCCATCTCTACCAGTAGTAACTACAGTACTGAGGCTCTCCATCTCTACCAGTAGTAACTACAGTACTGAGGCTCTCCATCTCTACCAGTAGTAACTACAGTACTGAGGCTCTCCATCTCTACCAGTAGTAACTACAGTACTGAGGCTCTCCATCTCTACCAGTAGTAACTACAGTACTGAGGCTCTCCATCTCTACCAGTAGTAACTACAGTACTGAGGCTCTCCATCTCTACCAGTAGTAACTACAGTACTGAGGCTCTCCATCTCTACCAGTAGTAACTACAGTACTGAGGATCTCCATCTCTACCAGTAGTAACTACAGTACTGAGGCTCTCCATCTCTACCAGTAGTAACTACAGTACTGAGGCTCTCCATCTCTACCAGTAGTAACTACAGTACTGAGGCTCTCCATCTCTACCAGTAGTAACTACAGTACTGAGGCTCTCCATCTCTACCAGTAGTAACTACAGTACTGAGGATCTCCATCTCTACCAGTAGTAACTACAGTACTGAGGCTCTCCATCTCTACCAGTAGTAACTACAGTACTGAGGCTCTCCATCTCTACCAGTAGTAACTACAGTACTGAGGCTCTCCATCTCTACCAGTAGTAACTACAGTACTGAGGCTCTCCATCTCTACCAGTAGTAACTACAGTACTGAGGCTCCATCTCTGCCAGTAGTAACTACAGTACTGAGGATCTCCATCTCTACCAGTAGTAACTACAGTACTGGGGCTCTCCATCTCTACCAGTAGTAACTACAGTACTGAGGCTCTCCATCTCTACCAGTAGTAACTACAGTACTGAGGCTCTCCATCTCTACCAGTAGTAACTACAGTACTGAGACTCTCCATCTCTACCAGTAGTAACTACAGTACTGAGGCTCTCCATCTCTACCAGTAGTAACTACAGTACTGAGGCTCTCCATCTCTACCAGTAGTAACTACAGTACTGAGGCTCTCCATCTCTACCAGTAGTAACTACAGTACTGAGGCTCTCCATCTCTACCAGTAGTAACTACAGTACTGAGGCTCTCCATCTCTACCAGTAGTAACTACAGTACTGAGGCTCCATCTCTGCCAGTAGTAACTACAGTACTGAGGCTCTCCATCTCTACCAGTAGTAACTACAGTACTGAGGGCTCTCCATCTCTACCAGTAGTAACTACAGTACTGAGGCTCTCCATCTCTACCA
Source organism: Salmo salar (assembly GCF_905237065.1). NCBI lineage: Eukaryota > Metazoa > Chordata > Actinopteri > Salmoniformes > Salmonidae > Salmo > Salmo salar. The sequence goes on along the minus strand of NC_059446.1, from coordinate 78,196,910 downwards.
GTAGTAACTACAGTACTGAGGCTCTCCATCTCTACCAGTAGTAACTACAGTACTGAGGCTCTCCATCTCTACCAGTAGTAACTACAGTACTGAGGCTCTCCATCTCTACCAGTAGTAACTACAGTACTGAGGCTCTCCATCTCTACCAGTAGTAACTACAGTACTGAGGCTCTCCATCTCTACCAGTAGTAACTACAGTACTGAGGTTCTCCATCTCTACCAGTAGTAACTACAGTACTGAGGCTCTCCATCTCTACCAGTAGTAACTACAGTACTGAGGCTCTCCATCTCTACCAGTAGTAACTACAGTACTGAGGCTCTCCATCTCTGCCAGTAGTAACTACAGTACTGAGGCTCTCCATCTCTACCAGTAGTAACTACAGTACTGAGGCTCTCCATCTCTACCAGTAGTAACTACAGTACTGAGGCTCTCCATCTCTACCAGTAGTAACTACAGTACTGAGGCTCTCCATCTCTACCAGTAGTAACTACAGTACTGAGGCTCTCCATCTCTACCAGTAGTAACTACAGTACTGAGGCTCTCCATCTCTACCAGTAGTAACTACAGTACTGAGGCTCTCCATCTCTACCAGTAGTAACTACAGTACTGAGGCTCTCCATCTCTACCAGTAGTAACTACAGTACTGAGGCTCTCCATCTCTACCAGTAGTAACTACAGTACTGAGGCTCTCCATCTCTACCAGTAGTAACTACAGTACTGAGGCTCCATCTCTGCCAGTAGTAACTACAGTACTGAGGATCTCCATCTCTACCAGTAGTAACTACAGTACTGAGGCTCTCTCTCTACCAGTAGTAACTACAGTACTGAGGCTCTCCATCTCTACCAGTAGTAACTACAGTACTGAGGCTCTCCATCTCTACCAGTAGTAACTACAGTACTGAGGCTCTCCATCTCTACCAGTAGTAACTACAGTACTGAGGATCTCTATCTCTACCAGTAGTAACTACAGTACTGAGGCTCTCCATCTCTACCAGTAGTAACTACAGTACTGAGGCTCTCCATCTCTACCAGTAGTAACTACAGTACTGAGGCTCCATCTCTACCAGTAGTAACTACAGTACTGAGGCTCTCCATCTCTACCAGTAGTAACTACAGTACTGAGGCTCTCCATCTCTGCCAGTAGTAACTACAGTACTGAGGCTCTCCATCTCTACCAGTAGTAACTACAGTACTGAGGCTCTCCATCTCTACCAGTAGTAACTACAGTACTGAGGCTCTCCATCTCTACCAGTAGTAACTACAGTACTGAGGCTCTCCATCTCTACCAGTAGTAACTACAGTACTGAGGCTCTCCATCTCTACCAGTAGTAACTACAGTACTGAGGATCTCCATCTCTACCAGTAGTAACTACAGTACTGAGGCTCTCCATCTCTACCAGTAGTAACTACAGTACTGAGGCTCTCCATCTCTACCAGTAGTAACTACAGTACTGAGGATCTCCATCTCTACCAGTAGTAACTACAGTACTGGGCTCTCCATCTCTACCAGTAGTAACTACAGTACTGAGGCTCTCCATCTCTACCAGTAGTAACTACAGTACTGAGGCTCTCCATCTCTACCAGTAGTAACTACAGTACTGAGGCTCTCCATCTCTACCAGTAGTAACTACAGTACTGAGGCTCTCCATCTCTACCAGTAGTAACTACAGTACTGAGGCTCTCCATCTCTACCAGTAGTAACTACAGTACTGAGGCTCTCCATCTCTACCAGTAGTAACTACAGTACTGAGGCTCTCCATCTCTACCAGTAGTAACTACAGTACTGAGGCTCTCCATCTCTACCAGTAGTAACTACAGTACTGAGGCTCTCCATCTCTACCAGTAGTAACTACAGTACTGAGGCTCTCCATCTCTACCAGTAGTAACTACAGTACTGAGGATCTCCATCTCTACCAGTAGTAACTACAGTACTGAGGCTCTCCATCTCTACCAGTAGTAACTACAGTACTGAGGCTCTCCATCTCTACCAGTAGTAACTACAGTACTGAGGCTCTCCATCTCTACCAGTAGTAACTACAGTACTGAGACTCTCCATCTCTACCAGTAGTAACTACAGTACTGAGGATCTCTATCTCTACCAGTAGTAACTACAGTACTGAGGCTCTCCATCTCTACCAGTAGTAACTACAGTACTGAGGCTCTCCATCTCTACCAGTAGTAACTACAGTACTGAGGCTCTCCATCTCTACCAGTAGTAACTACAGTACTGAGGCTCTCCATCTCTACCAGTAGTAACTACAGTACTGAGGCTCTCCATCTCTACCAGTAGTAACTACAGTACTGAGGCTCTCCATCTCTACCAGTAGTAACTACAGTACTGAGGCTCTCCATCTCTACCAGTAGTAACTACAGTACTGAGGCTCTCCATCTCTACCAGTAGTAACTATAGTACTGAGGCTCTCCATCTCTACCAGTAGTAACTACAGTACTGAGGCTCTCCATCTCTACCAGTAGTAACTACAGTACTGAGGCTCTCCATCTCTACCAGTAGTAACTACAGTACTGAGGCTCTCCATCTCTACCAGTAGTAACTACAGTACTGAGGCTCTCCATCTCTACCAGTAGTAACTACAGTACTGAGGCTCTCCATCTCTACCAGTAGTAACTACAGTACTGAGGCTCTCCATCTCTACCAGTAGTAACTACAGTACTGAGGCTCTCCATCTCTACCAGTAGTAACTACAGTACTGAGGCTCCATCTCTGCCAGTAGTAACTACAGTACTGAGGATCTCCATCTCTACCAGTAGTAACTACAGTACTGAGGGCTCTCCATCTCTACCAGTAGTAACTACAGTACTGAGGCTCTCCATCTCTACCAGTAGTAACTATAGTACTGAGGCTCTCCATCTCTACCAGTAGTAACTACAGTACTGAGGCTCTCCATCTCTACCAGTAGTAACTACAGTACTGAGGATCTCCATCTCTACCAGTAGTAACTACAGTACTGAGGCTCTCCATCTCTACCAGTAGTAACTACAGTACTGAGGCTCTCCATCTCTACCAGTAGTAACTACAGTACTGAGGCTCTCCATCTCTACCAGTAGTAACTACAGTACTGAGGCTCTCCATCTCTACCAGTAGTAACTACAGTACTGAGGCTCTCCATCTCTGCCAGTAGTAACTACAGTACTGAGGCTCTCCATCTCTACCAGTAGTAACTACAGTACTGAGGCTCTCCATCTCTACCAGTAGTAACTACAGTACTGAGGCTCTCCATCTCTACCAGTAGTAACTACAGTACTGAGGCTCTCCATCTCTACCAGTAGTAACTACAGTACTGAGGCTCTCCATCTCTACCAGTAGTAACTACAGTACTGAGGATCTCCATCTCTACCAGTAGTAACTACAGTACTGAGGCTCTCCATCTCTACCAGTAGTAACTACAGTACTGAGGCTCTCCATCTCTACCAGTAGTAACTACAGTACTGAGGTCTCCATCTCTACCAGTAGTAACTACAGTACTGAGGCTCTCCATCTCTACCAGTAGTAACTACAGTACTGAGGCTCTCCATCTCTACCAGTAGTAACTACAGTACTGAGGCTCTCCATCTCTACCAGTAGTAACTACAGTACTGAGGATCTCCATCTCTACCAGTAGTAACTACAGTACTGAGGCTCTCCATCTCTACCAGTAGTAACTACAGTACTGAGGCTCTCCATCTCTACCAGTAGTAACTACAGTACTGAGGCTCTCCATCTCTACCAGTAGTAACTACAGTACTGAGGCTCTCCATCTCTACCAGTAGTAACTACAGTACTGAGGCTCTCCATCTCTACCAGTAGTAACTACAGTACTGAGGCTCTCCATCTCTACCAGTAGTAACTACAGTACTGAGGCTCTCCATCTCTACCAGTAGTAACTACAGTACTGAGGCTCTCCATCTCTACCAGTAGTAACTACAGTACTGAGGCTCTCCATCTCTACCAGTAGTAACTACAGTACTGAGGCTCTCCATCTCTACCAGTAGTAACTACAGTACTGAGGCTCTCCATCTCTACCAGTAGTAACTACAGTACTGAGGCTCTCCATCTCTACCAGTAGTAACTACAGTACTGAGGCTCTCCATCTCTACCAGTAGTAACTACAGTACTGAGGGTCTCCATCTCTACCAGTAGTAACTACAGTACTGAGGCTCTCCATCTCTACCAGTAGTAACTACAGTACTGAGGCTCTCCATCTCTACCAGTAGTAACTACAGTACTGAGGCTCTCCATCTCTACCAGTAGTAACTACAGTACTGAGGCTCTCCATCTCTACCAGTAGTAACTACAGTACTGAGGACTCCATCTCTACCAGTAGTAACTACAGTACTGAGGCTCTCCATCTCTACCAGTAGTAACTACAGTACTGAGGCTCTCCATCTCTACCAGTAGTAACTACAGTACTGAGGCTCTCCATCTCTACCAGTAGTAACTACAGTACTGAGGCTCTCCATCTCTACCAGTAGTAACTACAGTACTGAGGCTCTCCATCTCTACCAGTAGTAACTACAGTACTGAGGCTCTCCATCTCTACCAGTAGTAACTACAGTACTGAGGCTCTCCATCTCTACCAGTAGTAACTACAGTACTGAGGCTCTCCATCTCTACCAGTAGTAACTACAGTACTGAGGCTCTCCATCTCTACCAGTAGTAACTACAGTACTGAGGCTCTCCATCTCTACCAGTAGTAACTACAGTACTGAGGCTCTCCATCTCTACCAGTAGTAACTACAGTACTGAGGGCTCCATCTCTACCAGTAGTAACTACAGTACTGAGGCTCTCCATCTCTACCAGTAGTAACTACAGTACTGAGGCTCTCCATCTCTACCAGTAGTAACTACAGTACTGAGGCTCTCCATCTCTACCAGTAGTAACTACAGTACTGAGGCTCTCCATCTCTACCAGTAGTAACTACAGTACTGAGGCTCTCCATCTCTACCAGTAGTAACTACAGTACTGAGGCTCTCCATCTCTACCAGTAGTAACTACAGTACTGAGGCTCTCCATCTCTACCAGTAGTAACTACAGTACTGAGGCTCTCCATCTCTACCAGTAGTAACTACAGTACTGAGGCTCTCCATCTCTACCAGTAGTAACTACAGTACTGAGGCTCTCCATCTCTACCAGTAGTAACTACAGTACTGAGGATCTCCATCTCTACCAGTAGTAACTACAGTACTGAGGCTCTCCATCTCTACCAGTAGTAACTACAGTACTGAGGCTCTCCATCTCTACCAGTAGTAACTACAGTACTGAGGCTCTCCATCTCTACCAGTAGTAACTACAGTACTGAGGCTCTCCATCTCTACCAGTAGTAACTACAGTACTGAGGCTCTCCATCTCTACCAGTAGTAACTACAGTACTGAGGCTCTCCATCTCTACCAGTAGTAACTACAGTACTGAGGCTCTCCATCTCTACCAGTAGTAACTACAGTACTGAGGCTCTCCATCTCTACCAGTAGTAACTACAGTACTGAGGCTCTCCATCTCTACCAGTAGTAACTACAGTACTGAGGCTCTCCATCTCTACCAGTAGTAACTACAGTACTGAGGCTCTCCATCTCTACCAGTAGTAACTACAGTACTGAGGATCTCCATCTCTACCAGTAGTAACTACAGTACTGAGGCTCTCCATCTCTACCAGTAGTAACTACAGTACTGAGGCTCTCCATCTCTACCAGTAGTAACTACAGTACTGAGGCTCTCCATCTCTACCAGTAGTAACTACAGTACTGAGGCTCTCCATCTCTGCCAGTAGTAACTACAGTACTGAGGCTCTCCATCTCTACCAGTAGTAACTACAGTACTGGGGCTCCATCTCTACCAGTAGTAACTACAGTACTGAGGCTCTCCATCTCTACCAGTAGTAACTACAGTACTGAGGCTCTCCATCTCTACCAGTAGTAACTACAGTACTGAGGCTCTCCATCTCTACCAGTAGTAACTACAGTACTGAGGCTCTCCATCTCTACCAGTAGTAACTACAGTACTGAGGCTCTCCATCTCTACCAGTAGTAACTACAGTACTGAGGCTCTCCATCTCTACCAGTAGTAACTACAGTACTGAGGCTCTCCATCTCTACCAGTAGTAACTACAGTACTGAGGCTCTCCATCTCTACCAGTAGTAACTACAGTACTGAGGCTCTCCATCTCTACCAGTAGTAACTACAGTACTGAGGCTCTCCATCTCTACCAGTAGTAACTACAGTACTGAGGCTCTCCATCTCTACCAGTAGTAACTACAGTACTGAGGCTCTCCATCTCTACCAGTAGTAACTACAGTACTGAGGCTCTCCATCTCTACCAGTAGTAACTACAGTACTGAGGCTCTCCATCTCTACCAGTAGTAACTACAGTACTGAGGTCTCCATCTCTGCCAGTAGTAACTACAGTACTGAGGATCTCCATCTCTACCAGTAGTAACTACAGTACTGAGGCTCTCCATCTCTACCAGTAGTAACTACAGTACTGAGGCTCTCCATCTCTACCAGTAGTAACTACAGTACTGAGGCTCTCCATCTCTACCAGTAGTAACTACAGTACTGAGGCTCTCCATCTCTACCAGTAGTAACTACAGTACTGAGGATCTCCATCTCTACCAGTAGTAACTACAGTACTGAGGCTCTCCATCTCTACCAGTAGTAACTACAGTACTGAGGCTCTCCATCTCTACCAGTAGTAACTACAGTACTGAGGCTCTCCATCTCTACCAGTAGTAACTACAGTACTGAGGCTCTCCATCTCTACCAGTAGTAACTACAGTACTGAGGCTCCATCTCTACCAGTAGTAACTACAGTACTGAGGATCTCCATCTCTACCAGTAGTAACTACAGTACTGGGGCTCTCCATCTCTACCAGTAGTAACTACAGTACTGAGGATCTCCATCTCTACCAGTAGTAACTACAGTACTGAGGCTCTCCATCTCTACCAGTAGTAACTACAGTACTGAGGCTCTCCATCTCTACCAGTAGTAACTACAGTACTGAGGCTCTCCATCTCTACCAGTAGTAACTACAGTACTGAGGCTCTCCATCTCTACCAGTAGTAACTACAGTACTGAGGCTCTCCATCTCTACCAGTAGTAACTACAGTACTGAGGCTCTCCATCTCTACCAGTAGTAACTACAGTACTGAGGCTCTCCATCTCTACCAGTAGTAACTACAGTACTGAGGCTCTCCATCTCTACCAGTAGTAACTACAGTACTGAGGCTCTCCATCTCTGCCAGTAGTAACTACAGTACTGAGGCTCTCCATCTCTACCAGTAGTAACTACAGTACTGAGGCTCTCATCTCTACCAGTAGTAACTACAGTACTGAGGCTCTCCATCTCTACCAGTAGTAACTACAGTACTGAGGCTCTCCATCTCTACCAGTAGTAACTACAGTACTGAGACTCTCCATCTCTACCAGTAGTAACTACAGTACTGAGGCTCTCTATCTCTACCAGTAGTAACTACAGTACTGAGGCTCTCCATCTCTACCAGTAGTAACTACAGTACTGAGGCTCTCCATCTCTACCAGTAGTAACTACAGTACTGAGGCTCTCCATCTCTACCAGTAGTAACTACAGTACTGAGGCTCTCCATCTCTACCAGTAGTAACTACAGTACTGAGGCTCTCCATCTCTGCCAGTAGTAACTACAGTACTGAGGCTCTCCATCTCTACCAGTAGTAACTACAGTACTGAGGGTCTCCTCTCTACCAGTAGTAACTACAGTACTGAGGCTCTCCATCTCTACCAGTAGTAACTACAGTACTGAGGCTCTCCATCTCTACCAGTAGTAACTACAGTACTGAGGCTCTCCATCTCTACCAGTAGTAACTACAGTACTGAGGATCTCTATCTCTACCAGTAGTAACTACAGTACTGAGGCTCTCCATCTCTACCAGTAGTAACTACAGTACTGAGGCTCTCCATCTCTACCAGTAGTAACTACAGTACTGAGGCTCTCCATCTCTACCAGTAGTAACTACAGTACTGAGGCTCTCCATCTCTACCAGTAGTAACTACAGTACTGAGGCTCTCCATCTCTACCAGTAGTAACTACAGTACTGAGGCTCTCCATCTCTACCAGTAGTAACTACAGTACTGAGGATCTCCATCTCTACCAGTAGTAACTACAGTACTGAGGCTCTCCATCTCTACCAGTAGTAACTACAGTACTGAGGCTCTCCATCTCTACCAGTAGTAACTACAGTACTGGGGCTCTCTCTCTACCAGTAGTAACTACAGTACTGAGGCTCTCCATCTCTACCAGTAGTAACTACAGTACTGAGGCTCTCCATCTCTACCAGTAGTAACTACAGTACTGAGGCTCTCCATCTCTACAAGTAGTAACTACAGTACTGAGGGCTCTCCATCTCTACCAGTAGTAACTACAGTACTGAGGTCTCCATCTCTACCAGTAGTAACTACAGTACTGAGGCTCTCCATCTCTACCAGTAGTAACTACAGTACTGAGGCTCTCCATCTCTACCAGTAGTAACTACAGTACTGAGGCTCTCCATCTCTACCAGTAGTAACTACAGTACTGAGACTCTCCATCTCTACCAGTAGTAACTACAGTACTGAGGCTCTCCATCTCTACCAGTAGTAACTACAGTACTGAGGCTCTCCATCTCTACCAGTAGTAACTACAGTACTGAGGCTCTCCATCTCTACCAGTAGTAACTACAGTACTGAGGCTCTCCATCTCTACCAGTAGTAACTACAGTACTGAGGCTCTCCATCTCTACCAGTAGTAACTGCAGTACTGAGGCTCTCCATCTCTACCAGTAGTAACTACAGTACTGAAGCTCCATCTCTACCAGTAGTAACTACAGTACTGAGGCTCCATCTCTACCAGTAGTAACTACAGTACTGAGGCTCTCCATCTCTACCAGTAGTAACTACAGTACTGAGGCTCTCCATCTCTACCAGTAGTAACTACAGTACTGAGGCTCTCCATCTCTACCAGTAGTAACTACAGTACTGAGGTTCTCCATCTCTACCAGTAGTAACTACAGTACTGAGGCTCCATCTCTACCAGTAGTAACAACAGTACTGAGGCTCTCCATCTCTACCAGTAGTAACTACAGTACTGAGGCTCTCCATCTCTACCAGTAGTAACTACAGTACTGAGGTTCTCCATCTCTACCAGTAGTAACTACAGTACTGAGGCTCCATCTCTACCAGTAGTAACAACAGTACTGAGGCTCTCCATCTCTACCAGTAGTAACTACAGTACTGAGGTCTCCATCTCTACCAGTAGTAACTACAGTACTGAGGCTCTCCATCTCTACCAGTAGTAACTACAGTACTGAGGATCTCCATCTCTACCAGTAGTAACTACAGTACTGAGGCTCTCCATCTCTACCAGTAGTAACTGCAGTACTGAGTCTCTCCATCTCTACCAGTAGTAACTACAGTACTGAGGCTCTCCATCTCTACCAGTAGTAACTACAGTACTGAGGCTCTCCATCTCTACCAGTAGTAACTACAGTACTGAGGCTCTCCATCTCTACCAGTAGTAACTACAGTACTGAGGCTCTCCATCTCTACCAGTAGTAACTACAGTACTGAGGCTCTCCATCTCTACCAGTAGTAACTACAGTACTGAGGCTCTCCATCTCTGCCAGTAGTAACTACAGTACTGAGGCTCTCCATCTCTACCAGTAGTAACTACAGTACTGAGGCTCTCCATCTCTACCAGTAGTAACTACAGTACTGAGGCTCTCCATCTCTACCAGTAGTAACTACAGTACTGAGGCTCTCCATCTCTACCAGTAGTAACTACAGTACTGAGGCTCTCCATCTCTACCAGTAGTAACTACAGTACTGAGGCTCTCCATCTCTACCAGTAGTAACTACAGTACTGAGGCTCTCCATCTCTACCAGTAGTAACTACAGTACTGAGGATCTCCATCTCTACCAGTAGTAACTACAGTACTGAGGCTCTCCATCTCTACCAGTAGTAACTACAGTACTGAGGCTCTCCATCTCTACCAGTAGTAACTACAGTACTGAGGCTCTCCATCTCTACCAGTAGTAACTACAGTACTGAGGCTCTCCATCTCTACCAGTAGTAACTACAGTACTGAGGATCTCCATCTCTACCAGTAGTAACTACAGTACTGAGGCTCTCCATCTCTACCAGTAGTAACTACAGTACTGAGGCTCTCCATCTCTACCAGTAGTAACTACAGTACTGAGGCTCTCCATCTCTACCAGTAGTAACTACAGTACTGAGGCTCTCCATCTCTACCAGTAGTAACTACAGTACTGAGGCTCTCCATCTCTACCAGTAGTAACTACAGTACTGAGGCTCTCCATCTCTACCAGTAGTAACTACAGTACTGAGGCTCTCCATCTCTACCAGTAGTAACTACAGTACTGGAGGCTCTCCATCTCTACCAGTAGTAACTACAGTACTGAGGCTCTCCATCTCTACCAGTAGTAACTACAGTACTGAGGCTCTCCATCTCTACCAGTAGTAACTACAGTACTGAGGCTCTCCATCTCTACCAGTAGTAACTACAGTACTGAGGCTCTCCATCTCTACCAGTAGTAACTACAGTACTGAGGCTCTCCATCTCTACCAGTAGTAACTACAGTACTGAGGCTCTCCATCTCTACCAGTAGTAACTACAGTACTGAGGCTCTCCATCTCTACCAGTAGTAACTACAGTACTGAGGCTCTCCATCTCTACCAGTAGTAACTACAGTACTGAGGCTCTCCATCTCTACCAGTAGTAACTACAGTACTGAGGCTCTCCATCTCTACCAGTAGTAACTACAGTACTGAGGCTCTCCATCTCTACCAGTAGTAACTACAGTACTGAGGCTCTCCATCTCTACCAGTAGTAACTACAGTACTGAGGCTCTCCATCTCTACCAGTAGTAACTACAGTACTGAGGCTCTCCATCTCTACCAGTAGTAACTACAGTACTGAGGCTCTCCATCTCTACCAGTAGTAACTACAGTACTGAGGCTCTCCATCTCTACCAGTAGTAACTACAGTACTGAGGCTCTCCATCTCTACCAGTAGTAACTACAGTACTGAGGCTCTCCATCTCTACCAGTAGTAACTACAGTACTGAGGTCTCCATCTCTACCAGTAGTAACTACAGTACTGAGGATCTCCATCTCTACCAGTAGTAACTACAGTACTGAGGCTCTCCATCTCTACCAGTAGTAACTACAGTACTGAGGCTCTCCATCTCTACCAGTAGTAACTACAGTACTGAGGCTCTCCATCTCTACCAGTAGTAACTACAGTACTGAGGCTCTCCATCTCTACCAGTAGTAACTACAGTACTGAGGATCTCCATCTCTACCAGTAGTAACTACAGTACTGAGGCTCTCCATCTCTACCAGTAGTAACTACAGTACTGAGGCTCTCCATCTCTACCAGTAGTAACTACAGTACTGAGGCTCTCCATCTCTACCAGTAGTAACTACAGTACTGAGGCTCTCCATCTCTACCAGTAGTAACTACAGTACTGAGGCTCTCCATCTCTACCAGTAGTAACTACAGTACTGAGGCTCTCCATCTCTACCAGTAGTAACTACAGTACTGAGGCTCTCCATCTCTACCAGTAGTAACTACAGTACTGAGGCTCTCCATCTCTACCAGTAGTAACTACAGTACTGAGGCTCTCCATCTCTACCAGTAGTAACTACAGTACTGAGGCTCTCCATCTCTACCAGTAGTAACTACAGTACTGAGGATCTCCATCTCTACCAGTAGTAACTACAGTACTGAGGCTCTCCATCTCTACCAGTAGTAACTACAGTACTGAGGCTCTCCATCTCTACCAGTAGTAACTACAGTACTGAGGCTCTCCATCTCTACCAGTAGTAACTACAGTACTGAGGCTCTCCATCTCTACCAGTAGTAACTACAGTACTGAGGCTCTCCATCTCTACCAGTAGTAACTACAGTACTGAGGCTCTCCATCTCTACCAGTAGTAACTACAGTACTGAGGCTCTCCATCTCTACCAGTAGTAACTACAGTACTGAGGCTCTCCATCTCTACCAGTAGTAACTACAGTACTGAGGCTCTCCATCTCTACCAGTAGTAACTACAGTACTGAGGCTCTCCATCTCTACCAGTAGTAACTACAGTACTGAGGCTCTCCATCTCTACCAGTAGTAACTACAGTACTGAGGCTCTCCATCTCTACCAGTAGTAACTACAGTACTGAGGCTCTCCATCTCTACCAGTAGTAACTACAGTACTGAGGCTCCATCTCTACCAGTAGTAACTACAGTACTGAGGCTCTCCATCTCTACCAGTAGTAACTACAGTACTGAGGATCTCCATCTCTACCAGTAGTAACTACAGTACTGAGGCTCTCCATCTCTACCAGTAGTAACTACAGTACTGAGGCTCTCCATCTCTACCAGTAGTAACTACAGTACTGAGGCTCTCCATCTCTACCAGTAGTAACTACAGTACTGAGGCTCTCCATCTCTACCAGTAGTAACTACAGTACTGAGGCTCTCCATCTCTACCAGTAGTAACTACAGTACTGAGGCTCTCCATCTCTACCAGTAGTAACTACAGTACTGAGGCTCTCCATCTCTACCAGTAGTAACTACAGTACTGAGGCTCTCCATCTCTACCAGTAGTAACTACAGTACTGAGGCTCTCCATCTCTACCAGTAGTAACTACAGTACTGAGGCTCTCCATCTCTACCAGTAGTAACTACAGTACTGAGGTCTCCATCTCTACCAGTAGTAACTACAGTACTGAGGCTCTCCATCTCTACCAGTAGTAACTACAGTACTGAGGCTCTCCATCTCTACCAGTAGTAACTACAGTACTGAGGATCTCCATCTCTACCAGTAGTAACTACAGTACTGAGGCTCTCCATCTCTACCAGTAGTAACTACAGTACTGAGGCTCTCCATCTCTACCAGTAGTAACTACAGTACTGAGGCTCTCCATCTCTACCAGTAGTAACTACAGTACTGAGGCTCTCCATCTCTACCAGTAGTAACTACAGTACTGAGGCTCTCCATCTCTACCAGTAGTAACTACAGTACTGAGGCTCTCCATCTCTACCAGTAGTAACTACAGTACTGAGGCTCTCCATCTCTACCAGTAGTAACTACAGTACTGAGGCTCTCCATCTCTACCAGTAGTAACTACAGTACTGAGGCTCTCCATCTCTACCAGTAGTAACTACAGTACTGAGGCTCTCCATCTCTACCAGTAGTAACTACAGTACTGAGGATCTCCATCTCTACCAGTAGTAACTACAGTACTGAGGCTCTCCATCTCTACCAGTAGTAACTACAGTACTGAGGCTCTCCATCTCTACCAGTAGTAACTACAGTACTGAGGCTCTCCATCTCTACCAGTAGTAACTACAGTACTGAGGCTCTCCATCTCTACCAGTAGTAACTACAGTACTGAGGCTCTCCATCTCTACCAGTAGTAACTACAGTACTGAGGCTCTCCATCTCTACCAGTAGTAACTACAGTACTGAGGCTCTCCATCTCTACCAGTAGTAACTACAGTACTGAGGCTCTCCATCTCTACCAGTAGTAACTACAGTACTGAGGCTCTCCATCTCTACCAGTAGTAACTACAGTACTGAGGCTCTCCATCTCTACCAGTAGTAACTACAGTACTGAGGATCTCCATCTCTACCAGTAGTAACTACAGTACTGAGGCTCTCCATCTCTACCAGTAGTAACTACAGTACTGAGGCTCTCCATCTCTACCAGTAGTAACTACAGTACTGAGGCTCTCCATCTCTACCAGTAGTAACTACAGTACTGAGGCTCTCCATCTCTACCAGTAGTAACTACAGTACTGAGGCTCTCCATCTCTACCAGTAGTAACTACAGTACTGAGGCTCTCCATCTCTACCAGTAGTAACTACAGTACTGAGGCTCTCCATCTCTACCAGTAGTAACTACAGTACTGAGGCTCTCCATCTCTACCAGTAGTAACTACAGTACTGAGGCTCTCCATCTCTACCAGTAGTAACTACAGTACTGAGGCTCTCCATCTCTACCAGTAGTAACTACAGTACTGAGGCTCTCCATCTCTACCAGTAGTAACTACAGTACTGAGGCTCTCCATCTCTACCAGTAGTAACTACAGTACTGAGGCTCTCCATCTCTACCAGTAGTAACTACAGTACTGAGGCTCTCCATCTCTACCAGTAGTAACTACAGTACTGAGGCTCTCCATCTCTACCAGTAGTAACTACAGTACTGAGGCTCTCCATCTCTACCAGTAGTAACTACAGTACTGAGGCTCTCCATCTCTACCAGTAGTAACTACAGTACTGAGGCTCTCCATCTCTACCAGTAGTAACTACAGTACTGAGGCTCTCCATCTCTGCCAGTAGTAACTACAGTACTGAGGCTCTCCATCTCTACCAGTAGTAACTACAGTACTGAGGCTCTCCATCTCTACCAGTAGTAACTACAGTACTGAGGCTCTCCATCTCTACCAGTAGTAACTACAGTACTGAGGCTCTCCATCTCTACCAGTAGTAACTACAGTACTGAGGCTCTCCATCTCTACCAGTAGTAACTACAGTACTGAGGATCTCCATCTCTACCAGTAGTAACTACAGTACTGAGGCTCTCCATCTCTACCAGTAGTAACTACAGTACTGAGGCTCTCCATCTCTACCAGTAGTAACTACAGTACTGAGGCTCTCCATCTCTACCAGTAGTAACTACAGTACTGAGGCTCTCCATCTCTACCAGTAGTAACTACAGTACTGAGGCTCTCCATCTCTACCAGTAGTAACTACAGTACTGAGGCTCTCCATCTCTACCAGTAGTAACTACAGTACTGAGGACTCTCCATCTCTACCAGTAGTAACTACAGTACTGAGGATCTCCATCTCTACCAGTAGTAACTACAGTACTGAGGCTCTCCATCTCTACCAGTAGTAACTACAGTACTGAGGCTCTCCATCTCTACCAGTAGTAACTACAGTACTGAGGCTCTCCATCTCTACCAGTAGTAACTACAGTACTGAGGCTCTCCATCTCTACCAGTAGTAACTACAGTACTGAGGCTCTCCATCTCTACCAGTAGTAACTACAGTACTGAGGATCTCCATCTCTACCAGTAGTAACTACAGTACTGAGGCTCTCCATCTCTACCAGTAGTAACTACAGTACTGAGGCTCTCCATCTCTACCAGTAGTAACTACAGTACTGAGGCTCTCCATCTCTACCAGTAGTAACTACAGTACTGAGGCTCTCCATCTCTACCAGTAGTAACTACAGTACTGAGGCTCTCCATCTCTACCAGTAGTAACTACAGTACTGAGGCTCTCCATCTCTACCAGTAGTAACTACAGTACTGAGGCTCTCCATCTCTACCAGTAGTAACTACAGTACTGAGGCTCTCCATCTCTACCAGTAGTAACTACAGTACTGAGGCTCTCCATCTCTACCAGTAGTAACTACAGTACTGAGGCTCTCCATCTCTACCAGTAGTAACTACAGTACTGAGGCTCTCCATCTCTACCAGTAGTAACTGCAGTACTGAGGCTCTCCATCTCTACCAGTAGTAACTACAGTACTGAGGCTCTCCATCTCTACCAGTAGTAACTACAGTACTGAGGCTCTCCATCTCTACCAGTAGTAACTACAGTACTGAGGCTCTCCATCTCTACCAGTAGTAACTACAGTACTGAGGCTCTCCATCTCTACCAGTAGTAACTACAGTACTGAGGCTCTCCATCTCTACCAGTAGTAACTACAGTACTGAGGCTCTCCATCTCTACCAGTAGTAACTACAGTACTGAGGCTCTCCATCTCTACCAGTAGTAACTACAGTACTGAGGCTCTCCATCTCTACCAGTAGTAACTACAGTACTGAGGCTCTCCATCTCTACCAGTAGTAACTACAGTACTGAGGCTCTCCATCTCTACCAGTAGTAACTACAGTACTGAGGATCTCCATCTCTACCAGTAGTAACTACAGTACTGAGGCTCTCCATCTCTACCAGTAGTAACTACAGTACTGAGGCTCTCCATCTCTACCAGTAGTAACTACAGTACTGAGGCTCTCCATCTCTACCAGTAGTAACTACAGTACTGAGGCTCTCCATCTCTACCAGTAGTAACTACAGTACTGAGGTCTCCATCTCTACCAGTAGTAACTACAGTACTGAGGATCTCCATCTCTACCAGTAGTAACTACAGTACTGAGGCTCTCCATCTCTACCAGTAGTAACTACAGTACTGAGGCTCTCCATCTCTACCAGTAGTAACTACAGTACTGAGGCTCTCCATCTCTACCAGTAGTAACTACAGTACTGAGGCTCTCCATCTCTACCAGTAGTAACTACAGTACTGAGGATCTCCATCTCTACCAGTAGTAACTACAGTACTGAGGCTCTCCATCTCTACCAGTAGTAACTACAGTACTGAGGCTCTCCATCTCTACCAGTAGTAACTACAGTACTGAGGCTCTCCATCTCTACCAGTAGTAACTACAGTACTGAGGATCTCCATCTCTACCAGTAGTAACTACAGTACTGAGGCTCTCCATCTCTACCAGTAGTAACTACAGTACTGAGGCTCTCCATCTCTACCAGTAGTAACTACAGTACTGAGGCTCTCCATCTCTACCAGTAGTAACTACAGTACTGAGGCTCTCCATCTCTACCAGTAGTAACTACAGTACTGAGGCTCTCCATCTCTACCAGTAGTAACTACAGTACTGAGGCTCTCCATCTCTACCAGTAGTAACTACAGTACTGAGGCGCTCCATCTCTACCAGTAGTAACTACAGTACTGAGGCTCTCCATCTCTACCAGTAGTAACTACAGTACTGAGGCTCTCCATCTCTACCAGTAGTAACTACAGTACTGAGGCTCTCCATCTCTGCCAGTAGTAACTACAGTACTGAGGATCTCCATCTCTACCAGTAGTAACTACAGTACTGAGGCTCTCCATCTCTACCAGTAGTAACTACAGTACTGAGGCTCTCCATCTCTACCAGTAGTAACTACAGTACTGAGGCTCTCCATCTCTACCAGTAGTAACTACAGTACTGAGGCTCTCCATCTCTACCAGTAGTAACTACAGTACTGAGGATCTCCATCTCTACCAGTAGTAACTACAGTACTGAGGCTCTCCATCTCTACCAGTAGTAACTACAGTACTGAGGCTCTCCATCTCTACCAGTAGTAACTACAGTACTGAGGCTCTCCATCTCTACCAGTAGTAACTACAGTACTGAGGCTCTCCATCTCTACCAGTAGTAACTACAGTACTGAGGCTCTCCATCTCTACCAGTAGTAACTACAGTACTGAGGTTCTCCATCTCTACCAGTAGTAACTACAGTACTGAGGCTCTCCATCTCTACCAGTAGTAACTACAGTACTGAGGCTCTCCATCTCTACCAGTAGTAACTACAGTACTGAGGCTCTCCATCTCTACCAGTAGTAACTACAGTACTGAGGCTCTCCATCTCTACCAGTAGTAACTACAGTACTGAGGCTCTCCATCTCTACCAGTAGTAACTACAGTACTGAGGATCTCCATCTCTACCAGTAGTAACTACAGTACTGAGGCTCTCCATCTCTACCAGTAGTAACTACAGTACTGAGGCTCTCCATCTCTACCAGTAGTAACTACAGTACTGAGGCTCTCCATCTCTACCAGTAGTAACTACAGTACTGAGGCTCTCCATCTCTACCAGTAGTAACTACAGTACTGAGGCTCTCCATCTCTACCAGTAGTAACTACAGTACTGAGGCTCTCCATCTCTACCAGTAGTAACTACAGTACTGAGGCTCTCCATCTCTACCAGTAGTAACTACAGTACTGAGGATCTCCATCTCTACCAGTAGTAACTACAGTACTGAGGCTCTCCATCTCTACCAGTAGTAACTACAGTACTGAGGCTCTCCATCTCTACCAGTAGTAACTACAGTACTGAGGCTCTCCATCTCTACCAGTAGTAACTACAGTACTGAGGCTCTCCATCTCTACCAGTAGTAACTACAGTACTGAGGATCTCCATCTCTACCAGTAGTAACTACAGTACTGAGGCTCTCCATCTCTACCAGTAGTAACTACAGTACTGAGGCTCTCCATCTCTACCAGTAGTAACTACAGTACTGAGGCTCTCCATCTCTACCAGTAGTAACTACAGTACTGAGGCTCTCCATCTCTACCAGTAGTAACTACAGTACTGAGGCTCTCCATCTCTACCAGTAGTAACTACAGTACTGAGGATCTCCATCTCTACCAGTAGTAACTACAGTACTGAGGCTCTCCATCTCTACCAGTAGTAACTACAGTACTGAGGCTCTCCATCTCTACCAGTAGTAACTACAGTACTGAGGCTCTCCATCTCTACCAGTAGTAACTACAGTACTGAGGCTCTCCATCTCTACCAGTAGTAACTACAGTACTGAGGCTCTCCATCTCTACCAGTAGTAACTACAGTACTGAGGTTCTCCATCTCTACCAGTAGTAACTACAGTACTGAGGCTCTCCATCTCTACCAGTAGTAACTACAGTACTGAGGCTCTCCATCTCTACCAGTAGTAACTACAGTACTGAGGCTCTCCATCTCTACCAGTAGTAACTACAGTACTGAGGCTCTCCATCTCTACCAGTAGTAACTACAGTACTGAGGCTCTCCATCTCTACCAGTAGTAACTACAGTACTGAGGATCTCCATCTCTACCAGTAGTAACTACAGTACTGAGGCTCTCCATCTCTACCAGTAGTAACTACAGTACTGAGGCTCTCCATCTCTACCAGTAGTAACTACAGTACTGAGGCTCTCCATCTCTACCAGTAGTAACTACAGTACTGAGGCTCTCCATCTCTACCAGTAGTAACTACAGTACTGAGGCTCTCCATCTCTACCAGTAGTAACTACAGTACTGAGGCTCTCCATCTCTACCAGTAGTAACTACAGTACTGAGGCTCTCCATCTCTACCAGTAGTAACTACAGTACTGAGGCTCTCCATCTCTACCAGTAGTAACTACAGTACTGAGGCTCTCCATCTCTACCAGTAGTAACTACAGTACTGAGGCTCTCCATCTCTACCAGTAGTAACTACAGTACTGAGGCTCTCCATCTCTACCAGTAGTAACTACAGTACTGAGGCTCTCCATCTCTACCAGTAGTAACTACAGTACTGAGGCTCTCCATCTCTACCAGTAGTAACTACAGTACTGAGGCTCTCCATCTCTACCAGTAGTAACTACAGTACTGAGGCTCTCCATCTCTACCAGTAGTAACTACAGTACTGAGGCTCTCCATCTCTACCAGTAGTAACTACAGTACTGAGGCTCTCCATCTCTACCAGTAGTAACTACAGTACTGAGGCTCTCCATCTCTACCAGTAGTAACTACAGTACTGAGGCTCTCCATCTCTACCAGTAGTAACTACAGTACTGAGGATCTCCATCTCTACCAGTAGTAACTACAGTACTGAGGCTCTCCATCTCTACCAGTAGTAACTACAGTACTGAGGCTCTCCATCTCTACCAGTAGTAACTACAGTACTGAGGCTCTCCATCTCTACCAGTAGTAACTACAGTACTGAGGCTCTCCATCTCTACCAGTAGTAACTACAGTACTGAGGATCTCCATCTCTACCAGTAGTAACTACAGTACTGAGGCTCTCCATCTCTACCAGTAGTAACTACAGTACTGAGGCTCTCCATCTCTACCAGTAGTAACTACAGTACTGAGGCTCTCCATCTCTACCAGTAGTAACTACAGTACTGAGGCTCTCAATCTCTACCAGTAGTAACTACAGTACTGAGGCTCTCCATCTCTACCAGTAGTAACTACAGTACTGGGGCTCTCCATCTCTACCAGTAGTAACTACAGTACTGAGGCTCTCCATCTCTACCAGTAGTAACTACAGTACTGAGGCTCTCCATCTCTACCAGTAGTAACTACAGTACTGAGGCTCTCCATCTCTACCAGTAGTAACTACAGTACTGAGGTTCTCCATCTCTACCAGTAGTAACTACAGTACTGAGGCTCTCCATCTCTACCAGTAGTAACTACAGTACTGAGGCTCTCCATCTCTACCAGTAGTAACTACAGTACTGAGGCTCTCCATCTCTACCAGTAGTAACTACAGTACTGAGGCTCTCCATCTCTACCAGTAGTAACTACAGTACTGAGGCTCTCCATCTCTACCAGTAGTAACTACAGTACTGAGGCTCTCCATCTCTACCAGTAGTAACTACAGTACTGAGGCTCTCCATCTCTACCAGTAGTAACTACAGTACTGAGGCTCTCCATCTCTACCAGTAGTAACTACAGTACTGAGGCTCTCCATCTCTACCAGTAGTAACTACAGTACTGAGGCTCCATCTCTACCAGTAGTAACTACAGTACTGAGGCTCTCCATCTCTACCAGTAGTAACTACAGTACTGAGGATCTCCATCTCTACCAGTAGTAACTACAGTACTGAGGCTCTCCATCTCTACCAGTAGTAACTACAGTACTGAGGCTCTCCATCTCTACCAGTAGTAACTACAGTACTGAGGCTCTCCATCTCTACCAGTAGTAACTACAGTACTGAGGCTCTCCATCTCTACCAGTAGTAACTACAGTACTGAGGCTCTCCATCTCTACCAGTAGTAACTACAGTACTGAGGCTCTCCATCTCTACCAGTAGTAACTACAGTACTGAGGCTCTCCATCTCTACCAGTAGTAACTACAGTACTGAGGCTCTCCATCTCTACCAGTAGTAACTACAGTACTGAGGATCTCCATCTCTACCAGTAGTAACTACAGTACTGAGGCTCTCCATCTCTACCAGTAGTAACTACAGTACTGAGGCTCTCCATCTCTACCAGTAGTAACTACAGTACTGAGGCTCCATCTCTACCAGTAGTAACTACAGTACTGAGGCTCTCCATCTCTACCAGTAGTAACTACAGTACTGAGGCTCCATCTCTACCAGTAGTAACTACAGTACTGAGGCCTCCATCTCTACCAGTAGTAACTACAGTACTGAGGCTCTCCATCTCTACCAGTAGTAACTACAGTACTGAGGCTCTCCATCTCTACCAGTAGTAACTACAGTACTGAGGCTCTCCATCTCTACCAGTAGTAACTACAGTACTGAGGCTCTCCATCTCTACCAGTAGTAACTACAGTACTGAGGCTCTCCATCTCTACCAGTAGTAACTACAGTACTGAGGCTCTCCATCTCTACCAGTAGTAACTACAGTACTGAGGCTCTCCATCTCTACCAGTAGTAACTACAGTACTGAGGCTCTCCATCTCTACCAGTAGTAACTACAGTACTGAGGCTCTCCATCTCTACCAGTAGTAACTACAGTACTGAGGCTCTCCATCTCTACCAGTAGTAACTACAGTACTGAGGCTCTCCATCTCTACCAGTAGTAACTACAGTACTGAGGTCTCCATCTCTACCAGTAGTAACTACAGTACTGAGGCTCTCCATCTCTACCAGTAGTAACTACAGTACTGAGGCTCTCCATCTCTACCAGTAGTAACTACAGTACTGAGGCTCTCCATCTCTACCAGTAGTAACTACAGTACTGAGGCTCTCCATCTCTACCAGTAGTAACTACAGTACTGAGGCTCTCCATCTCTACCAGTAGTAACTACAGTACTGAGGATCTCCATCTCTACCAGTAGTAACTACAGTACTGAGGCTCTCCATCTCTACCAGTAGTAACTACAGTACTGAGGCTCTCCATCTCTACCAGTAGTAACTACAGTACTGAGGCTCTCCATCTCTACCAGTAGTAACTACAGTACTGAGGCTCTCCATCTCTACCAGTAGTAACTACAGTACTGAGGCTCTCCATCTCTACCAGTAGTAACTACAGTACTGAGGCTCTCCATCTCTACCAGTAGTAACTACAGTACTGAGGCTCTCCATCTCTACCAGTAGTAACTACAGTACTGAGGCTCTCCATCTCTACCAGTAGTAACTACAGTACTGAGGCTCTCCATCTCTACCAGTAGTAACTACAGTACTGAGGCTCTCCATCTCTACCAGTAGTAACTACAGTACTGAGGATCTCCATCTCTACCAGTAGTAACTACAGTACTGAGGCTCTCCATCTCTACCAGTAGTAACTACAGTACTGAGGCTCTCCATCTCTACCAGTAGTAACTACAGTACTGAGGCTCTCCATCTCTACCAGTAGTAACTACAGTACTGAGGCTCTCCATCTCTACCAGTAGTAACTACAGTACTGAGGCTCTCCATCTCTGCCAGTAGTAACTACAGTACTGAGGCTCTCCATCTCTACCAGTAGTAACTACAGTACTGAGGGCTCCATCTCTACCAGTAGTAACTACAGTACTGAGGCTCTCCATCTCTACCAGTAGTAACTACAGTACTGAGGCTCTCCATCTCTACCAGTAGTAACTACAGTACTGAGGCTCTCCATCTCTACCAGTAGTAACTACAGTACTGAGGCTCTCCATCTCTACCAGTAGTAACTACAGTACTGAGGCTCTCCATCTCTACCAGTAGTAACTACAGTACTGAGGCTCTCCATCTCTACCAGTAGTAACTACAGTACTGAGGCTCTCCATCTCTACCAGTAGTAACTACAGTACTGAGGCTCTCCATCTCTACCAGTAGTAACTACAGTACTGAGGCTCTCCATCTCTACCAGTAGTAACTACAGTACTGAGGCTCTCCATCTCTACCAGTAGTAACTACAGTACTGAGGATCTCCATCTCTACCAGTAGTAACTACAGTACTGAGGCTCTCCATCTCTACCAGTAGTAACTACAGTACTGAGGCTCTCCATCTCTACCAGTAGTAACTACAGTACTGAGGCTCTCCATCTCTACCAGTAGTAACTACAGTACTGAGGCTCTCCATCTCTACCAGTAGTAACTACAGTACTGAGGTTCTCCATCTCTACCAGTAGTAACTACAGTACTGAGGCTCTCCATCTCTACCAGTAGTAACTACAGTACTGAGGCTCTCCATCTCTACCAGTAGTAACTACAGTACTGAGGCTCTCCATCTCTACCAGTAGTAACTACAGTACTGAGGCTCTCCATCTCTACCAGTAGTAACTACAGTACTGAGGCTCTCCATCTCTGCCAGTAGTAACTACAGTACTGAGGCTCTCCATCTCTACCAGTAGTAACTACAGTACTGAGGCTCTCCATCTCTACCAGTAGTAACTACAGTACTGAGGCTCTCCATCTCTACCAGTAGTAACTACAGTACTGAGGCTCTCCATCTCTACCAGTAGTAACTACAGTACTGAGGCTCTCCATCTCTACCAGTAGTAACTACAGTACTGAGGCTCTCCATCTCTACCAGTAGTAACTACAGTACTGAGGCTCTCCATCTCTACCAGTAGTAACTACAGTACTGAGGCTCTCCATCTCTACCAGTAGTAACTACAGTACTGAGGCTCTCCATCTCTACCAGTAGTAACTACAGTACTGAGGCTCTCCATCTCTACCAGTAGTAACTACAGTACTGAGGCTCTCCATCTCTACCAGTAGTAACTACAGTACTGAGGCTCTCCATCTCTACCAGTAGTAACTACAGTACTGAGGCTCTCCATCTCTACCAGTAGTAACTACAGTACTGAGGCTCTCCATCTCTACCAGTAGTAACTACAGTACTGAGGCTCTCCATCTCTACCAGTAGTAACTACAGTACTGAGGCTCTCCATCTCTACCAGTAGTAACTACAGTACTGAGGCTCTCCATCTCTACCAGTAGTAACTACAGTACTGAGGCTCTCCATCTCTACCAGTAGTAACTACAGTACTGAGGCTCTCCATCTCTACCAGTAGTAACTACAGTACTGAGGCTCTCCATCTCTACCAGTAGTAACTACAGTACTGAGGCTCTCCATCTCTACCAGTAGTAACTACAGTACTGAGGCTCTCCATCTCTACCAGTAGTAACTACAGTACTGAGGCTCTCCATCTCTACCAGTAGTAACTACAGTACTGAGGCTCTCCATCTCTACCAGTAGTAACTACAGTACTGAGGATCTCCATCTCTACCAGTAGTAACTACAGTACTGAGGCTCTCCATCTCTACCAGTAGTAACTACAGTACTGAGGCTCTCCATCTCTACCAGTAGTAACTACAGTACTGAGGTTCTCCATCTCTACCAGTAGTAACTACAGTACTGAGGCTCTCCATCTCTACCAGTAGTAACTACAGTACTGAGGCTCTCCATCTCTACCAGTAGTAACTACAGTACTGAGGCTCTCCATCTCTACCAGTAGTAACTACAGTACTGAGGCTCTCCATCTCTACCAGTAGTAACTACAGTACTGAGGCTCTCCATCTCTACCAGTAGTAACTACAGTACTGAGGCTCTCCATCTCTACCAGTAGTAACTACAGTACTGAGGCTCTCCATCTCTACCAGTAGTAACTACAGTACTGAGGCTCTCCATCTCTACCAGTAGTAACTACAGTACTGAGGATCTCCATCTCTACCAGTAGTAACTACAGTACTGAGGCTCTCCATCTCTACCAGTAGTAACTACAGTACTGAGGCTCTCCATCTCTACCAGTAGTAACTACAGTACTGAGGCTCTCCATCTCTACCAGTAGTAACTACAGTACTGAGGCTCTCCATCTCTACCAGTAGTAACTACAGTACTGAGGATCTCCATCTCTACCAGTAGTAACTACAGTACTGAGGCTCTCCATCTCTACCAGTAGTAACTACAGTACTGAGGCTCTCCATCTCTACCAGTAGTAACTACAGTACTGAGGCTCTCCATCTCTACCAGTAGTAACTACAGTACTGAGGCTCTCCATCTCTACCAGTAGTAACTACAGTACTGAGGCTCTCCATCTCTACCAGTAGTAACTACAGTACTGAGGCTCTCCATCTCTACCAGTAGTAACTACAGTACTGAGGCTCTCCATCTCTACCAGTAGTAACTACAGTACTGAGGCTCTCCATCTCTACCAGTAGTAACTACAGTACTGAGGCTCTCCATCTCTACCAGTAGTAACTACAGTACTGAGGCTCTCCATCTCTACCAGTAGTAACTACAGTACTGAGGCTCTCCATCTCTACCAGTAGTAACTACAGTACTGAGGCTCTCCATCTCTACCAGTAGTAACTACAGTACTGAGGCTCTCCATCTCTACCAGTAGTAACTACAGTACTGAGGCTCTCCATCTCTACCAGTAGTAACTACAGTACTGAGGCTCTCCATCTCTACCAGTAGTAACTACAGTACTGAGGCTCTCCATCTCTACCAGTAGTAACTACAGTACTGAGGCTCTCCATCTCTACCAGTAGTAACTACAGTACTGAGGCTCTCCATCTCTACCAGTAGTAACTACAGTACTGAGGCTCTCCATCTCTACCAGTAGTAACTACAGTACTGAGGCTCTCCATCTCTACCAGTAGTAACTACAGTACTGAGGCTCTCCATCTCTACCAGTAGTAACTACAGTACTGAGGCTCTCCATCTCTACCAGTAGTAACTACAGTACTGAGGCTCTCCATCTCTACCAGTAGTAAC
This sequence comes from Salmo salar, assembly GCF_905237065.1. NCBI lineage: Eukaryota > Metazoa > Chordata > Actinopteri > Salmoniformes > Salmonidae > Salmo > Salmo salar. Next base: position 78,171,413 of record NC_059446.1, on the reverse strand, counting down.
TACAGTACTGAGGCTCTCCATCTCTACCAGTAGTAACTACAGTACTGAGGCTCTCCATCTCTACCAGTAGTAACTACAGTACTGAGGCTCTCCATCTCTACCAGTAGTAACTACAGTACTGAGGCCTCCATCTCTACCAGTAGTAACTACAGTACTGAGGCTCTCCATCTCTACCAGTAGTAACTACAGTACTGAGGCTCTCCATCTCTACCAGTAGTAACTACAGTACTGAGGCTCTCCATCTCTACCAGTAGTAACTACAGTACTGAGGCTCTCCATCTCTACCAGTAGTAACTACAGTACTGAGGCTCTCCATCTCTACCAGTAGTAACTACAGTACTGAGGCTCTCCATCTCTACCAGTAGTAACTACAGTACTGAGGCTCTCCATCTCTACCAGTAGTAACTACAGTACTGAGGCTCTCCATCTCTACCAGTAGTAACTACAGTACTGAGGCTCTCCATCTCTGCCAGTAGTAACTACAGTACTGAGGATCTCCATCTCTACCAGTAGTAACTACAGTACTGAGGCCTCCATCTCTACCAGTAGTAACTACAGTACTGAGGCTCTCCATCTCTACCAGTAGTAACTACAGTACTGAGGCTCTCCATCTCTACCAGTAGTAACTACAGTACTGAGGCTCTCCATCTCTACCAGTAGTAACTACAGTACTGAGGCTCTCCATCTCTACCAGTAGTAACTACAGTACTGAGGCTCTCCATCTCTACCAGTAGTAACTACAGTACTGAGGCTCTCCATCTCTACCAGTAGTAACTACAGTACTGAGGCTCTCCATCTCTACCAGTAGTAACTACAGTACTGAGGCTCTCCATCTCTACCAGTAGTAACTACAGTACTGAGGCTCTCCATCTCTACCAGTAGTAACTACAGTACTGAGGCTCTCCATCTCTACCAGTAGTAACTACAGTACTGAGGCTCTCCATCTCTGCCAGTAGTAACTACAGTACTGAGGATCTCCATCTCTACCAGTAGTAACTACAGTACTGAGGCTCTCCATCTCTACCAGTAGTAACTACAGTACTGAGGATCTCCATCTCTACCAGTAGTAACTACAGTACTGAGGCTCTCCATCTCTACCAGTAGTAACTACAGTACTGAGGCTCTCCATCTCTACCAGTAGTAACTACAGTACTGAGGCTCTCCATCTCTACCAGTAGTAACTACAGTACTGAGGCTCTCCATCTCTACCAGTAGTAACTACAGTACTGAGGCTCTCCATCTCTACCAGTAGTAACTACAGTACTGAGGCTCTCCATCTCTACCAGTAGTAACTACAGTACTGAGGCTCTCCATCTCTACCAGTAGTAACTACAGTACTGAGGCTCTCCATCTCTACCAGTAGTAACTACAGTACTGAGGCTCTCCATCTCTACCAGTAGTAACTACAGTACTGAGGCTCTCCATCTCTACCAGTAGTAACTACAGTACTGAGGATCTCCATCTCTACCAGTAGTAACTACAGTACTGAGGCTCTCCATCTCTACCAGTAGTAACTACAGTACTGAGGCTCTCCATCTCTACCAGTAGTAACTACAGTACTGAGGCTCTCCATCTCTACCAGTAGTAACTACAGTACTGAGGCTCTCCATCTCTACCAGTAGTAACTACAGTACTGAGGATCTCCATCTCTACCAGTAGTAACTACAGTACTGAGGCTCTCCATCTCTACCAGTAGTAACTACAGTACTGAGGCTCTCCATCTCTACCAGTAGTAACTACAGTACTGAGGCTCTCCATCTCTACCAGTAGTAACTACAGTACTGAGGCTCTCCATCTCTACCAGTAGTAACTACAGTACTGAGGCTCTCCATCTCTACCAGTAGTAACTACAGTACTGAGGCTCTCCATCTCTACCAGTAGTAACTACAGTACTGAGGCTCTCCATCTCTACCAGTAGTAACTACAGTACTGAGGCTCTCCATCTCTACCAGTAGTAACTACAGTACTGAGGCTCTCCATCTCTACCAGTAGTAACTACAGTACTGAGGCTCTCCATCTCTACCAGTAGTAACTACAGTACTGAGGTTCTCCATCTCTACCAGTAGTAACTACAGTACTGAGGCTCTCCATCTCTACCAGTAGTAACTACAGTACTGAGGCTCTCCATCTCTACCAGTAGTAACTACAGTACTGAGGCTCTCCATCTCTACCAGTAGTAACTACAGTACTGAGGCTCTCCATCTCTACCAGTAGTAACTACAGTACTGAGGCTCTCCATCTCTACCAGTAGTAACTACAGTACTGAGGCTCTCCATCTCTACCAGTAGTAACTACAGTACTGAGGCTCTCCATCTCTACCAGTAGTAACTACAGTACTGAGGATCTCCATCTCTACCAGTAGTAACTACAGTACTGAGGCTCTCCATCTCTACCAGTAGTAACTACAGTACTGAGGATCTCCATCTCTACCAGTAGTAACTACAGTACTGAGGCTCTCCATCTCTACCAGTAGTAACTACAGTACTGAGGCTCTCCATCTCTACCAGTAGTAACTACAGTACTGAGGCTCTCCATCTCTACCAGTAGTAACTACAGTACTGAGGCTCTCCATCTCTACCAGTAGTAACTACAGTACTGAGGCTCTCCATCTCTACCAGTAGTAACTACAGTACTGAGGCTCTCCATCTCTACCAGTAGTAACTACAGTACTGAGGCTCTCCATCTCTACCAGTAGTAACTACAGTACTGAGGCTCTCCATCTCTACCAGTAGTAACTACAGTACTGAGGCTCTCCATCTCTACCAGTAGTAACTACAGTACTGAGGATCTCCATCTCTACCAGTAGTAACTACAGTACTGAGGCTCTCCATCTCTACCAGTAGTAACTACAGTACTGAGGCTCTCCATCTCTACCAGTAGTAACTACAGTACTGAGGCTCTCCATCTCTACCAGTAGTAACTACAGTACTGAGGCTCTCCATCTCTACCAGTAGTAACTACAGTACTGAGGTCTCCATCTCTACCAGTAGTAACTACAGTACTGAGGCTCTCCATCTCTACCAGTAGTAACTACAGTACTGAGGCTCTCCATCTCTACCAGTAGTAACTACAGTACTGAGGCTCTCCATCTCTACCAGTAGTAACTACAGTACTGAGGCTCTCCATCTCTACCAGTAGTAACTACAGTACTGAGGCTCTCCATCTCTACCAGTAGTAACTACAGTACTGAGGATCTCCATCTCTACCAGTAGTAACTACAGTACTGAGGCTCTCCATCTCTACCAGTAGTAACTACAGTACTGAGGCTCTCCATCTCTACCAGTAGTAACTACAGTACTGAGGCTCTCCATCTCTACCAGTAGTAACTACAGTACTGAGGCTCTCCATCTCTACCAGTAGTAACTACAGTACTGAGGCTCTCCATCTCTACCAGTAGTAACTACAGTACTGAGGCTCTCCATCTCTACCAGTAGTAACTACAGTACTGAGGCTCTCCATCTCTACCAGTAGTAACTACAGTACTGAGGCTCTCCATCTCTACCAGTAGTAACTACAGTACTGAGGCTCTCCATCTCTACCAGTAGTAACTACAGTACTGAGGCTCTCCATCTCTACCAGTAGTAACTACAGTACTGAGGCTCTCCATCTCTACCAGTAGTAACTACAGTACTGAGGCTCTCCATCTCTACCAGTAGTAACTACAGTACTGAGGCTCTCCATCTCTACCAGTAGTAACTACAGTACTGAGGCTCTCCATCTCTACCAGTAGTAACTACAGTACTGAGGCTCTCCATCTCTACCAGTAGTAACTACAGTACTGAGGCTCTCCATCTCTACCAGTAGTAACTACAGTACTGAGGCTCTCCATCTCTACCAGTAGTAACTACAGTACTGAGGCTCTCCATCTCTACCAGTAGTAACTACAGTACTGAGGCTCTCCATCTCTACCAGTAGTAACTACAGTACTGAGGCTCTCCATCTCTACCAGTAGTAACTACAGTACTGAGGCTCTCCATCTCTACCAGTAGTAACTACAGTACTGAGGCTCTCCATCTCTACCAGTAGTAACTACAGTACTGAGGCTCTCCATCTCTACCAGTAGTAACTACAGTACTGAGGCTCTCCATCTCTACCAGTAGTAACTACAGTACTGAGGCTCTCCATCTCTACCAGTAGTAACTACAGTACTGAGGCTCTCCATCTCTACCAGTAGTAACTACAGTACTGAGGCTCTCCATCTCTACCAGTAGTAACTACAGTACTGAGGCTCTCCATCTCTACCAGTAGTAACTACAGTACTGAGGCTCTCCATCTCTACCAGTAGTAACTACAGTACTGAGGCTCTCCATCTCTACCAGTAGTAACTACAGTACTGAGGCTCTCCATCTCTACCAGTAGTAACTACAGTACTGAGGCTCTCCATCTCTACCAGTAGTAACTACAGTACTGAGGCTCTCCATCTCTACCAGTAGTAACTACAGTACTGAGGCTCTCCATCTCTACCAGTAGTAACTACAGTACTGAGGCTCTCCATCTCTACCAGTAGTAACTACAGTACTGAGGATCTCCATCTCTACCAGTAGTAACTACAGTACTGAGGCTCTCCATCTCTACCAGTAGTAACTACAGTACTGAGGCTCTCCATCTCTACCAGTAGTAACTACAGTACTGAGGCTCTCCATCTCTACCAGTAGTAACTACAGTACTGAGGCTCTCCATCTCTACCAGTAGTAACTACAGTACTGAGGCTCTCCATCTCTACCAGTAGTAACTACAGTACTGAGGCTCTCCATCTCTACCAGTAGTAACTACAGTACTGAGGCTCTCCATCTCTACCAGTAGTAACTACAGTACTGAGGCTCTCCATCTCTACCAGTAGTAACTACAGTACTGAGGCTCTCCATCTCTACCAGTAGTAACTACAGTACTGAGGCTCTCCATCTCTACCAGTAGTAACTACAGTACTGAGGCTCTCCATCTCTACCAGTAGTAACTACAGTACTGAGGCTCTCCATCTCTACCAGTAGTAACTACAGTACTGAGGCTCTCCATCTCTACCAGTAGTAACTACAGTACTGAGGATCTCCATCTCTACCAGTAGTAACTACAGTACTGAGGCTCTCCATCTCTACCAGTAGTAACTACAGTACTGAGGCTCTCCATCTCTACCAGTAGTAACTACAGTACTGAGGCTCTCCATCTCTACCAGTAGTAACTACAGTACTGAGGCTCTCCATCTCTACCAGTAGTAACTACAGTACTGAGGCTCTCCATCTCTACCAGTAGTAACTACAGTACTGAGGCTCTCCATCTCTACCAGTAGTAACTACAGTACTGAGGCTCTCCATCTCTACCAGTAGTAACTACAGTACTGAGGCTCTCCATCTCTACCAGTAGTAACTACAGTACTGAGGCTCTCCATCTCTACCAGTAGTAACTACAGTACTGAGGCTCTCCATCTCTACCAGTAGTAACTACAGTACTGAGGATCTCCATCTCTACCAGTAGTAACTACAGTACTGAGGCTCTCCATCTCTACCAGTAGTAACTACAGTACTGAGGCTCTCCATCTCTACCAGTAGTAACTACAGTACTGAGGCTCTCCATCTCTACCAGTAGTAACTACAGTACTGAGGCTCTCCATCTCTACCAGTAGTAACTACAGTACTGAGGCTCTCCATCTCTACCAGTAGTAACTACAGTACTGAGGCTCTCCATCTCTACCAGTAGTAACTACAGTACTGAGGCTCCCATCTCTACCAGTAGTAACTACAGTACTGAGGCTCTCCATCTCTACCAGTAGTAACTACAGTACTGAGGCTCTCCATCTCTACCAGTAGTAACTACAGTACTGAGGCTCTCCATCTCTACCAGTAGTAACTACAGTACTGAGGCTCTCCATCTCTACCAGTAGTAACTACAGTACTGAGGCTCTCCATCTCTACCAGTAGTAACTACAGTACTGAGGCTCTCCATCTCTACCAGTAGTAACTACAGTACTGAGGCTCTCCATCTCTACCAGTAGTAACTACAGTACTGAGGCTCTCCATCTCTACCAGTAGTAACTACAGTACTGAGGCTCTCCATCTCTACCAGTAGTAACTACAGTACTGAGGCTCTCCATCTCTACCAGTAGTAACTACAGTACTGAGGCTCTCCATCTCTACCAGTAGTAACTACAGTACTGAGGCTCTCCATCTCTACCAGTAGTAACTACAGTACTGAGGCTCTCCATCTCTACCAGTAGTAACTACAGTACTGAGGCTCTCCATCTCTACCAGTAGTAACTACAGTACTGAGGATCTCCATCTCTACCAGTAGTAACTACAGTACTGAGGCTCTCCATCTCTACCAGTAGTAACTACAGTACTGAGGCTCTCCATCTCTACCAGTAGTAACTACAGTACTGAGGCTCTCCATCTCTACCAGTAGTAACTACAGTACTGAGGCTCTCCATCTCTACCAGTAGTAACTACAGTACTGAGGCTCTCCATCTCTACCAGTAGTAACTACAGTACTGGAGGCTCTCCATCTCTACCAGTAGTAACTACAGTACTGAGGCTCTCCATCTCTACCAGTAGTAACTACAGTACTGAGGCTCTCCATCTCTACCAGTAGTAACTACAGTACTGAGGCTCTCCATCTCTACCAGTAGTAACTACAGTACTGAGGCTCTCCATCTCTACCAGTAGTAACTACAGTACTGAGGCTCTCCATCTCTACCAGTAGTAACTACAGTACTGAGGCTCTCCATCTCTACCAGTAGTAACTACAGTACTGAGGCTCTCCATCTCTACCAGTAGTAACTACAGTACTGAGGCTCTCCATCTCTACCAGTAGTAACTACAGTACTGAGGCTCTCCATCTCTACCAGTAGTAACTACAGTACTGAGGCTCTCCATCTCTACCAGTAGTAACTACAGTACTGAGGCTCTCCATCTCTACCAGTAGTAACTACAGTACTGAGGCTCTCCATCTCTACCAGTAGTAACTACAGTACTGAGGCTCTCCATCTCTACCAGTAGTAACTACAGTACTGAGGCTCTCCATCTCTACCAGTAGTAACTACAGTACTGAGGATCTCCATCTCTACCAGTAGTAACTACAGTACTGAGGCTCTCCATCTCTACCAGTAGTAACTACAGTACTGAGGCTCTCCATCTCTACCAGTAGTAACTACAGTACTGAGGCTCTCCATCTCTACCAGTAGTAACTACAGTACTGAGGCTCTCCATCTCTACCAGTAGTAACTACAGTACTGAGGCTCTCCATCTCTACCAGTAGTAACTACAGTACTGAGGCTCTCCATCTCTACCAGTAGTAACTACAGTACTGAGGCTCTCCATCTCTACCAGTAGTAACTACAGTACTGAGGCCTCCATCTCTACCAGTAGTAACTACAGTACTGAGGCTCTCCATCTCTACCAGTAGTAACTACAGTACTGAGGCTCTCCATCTCTACCAGTAGTAACTACAGTACTGAGGCTCTCCATCTCTACCAGTAGTAACTACAGTACTGAGGCTCTCCATCTCTACCAGTAGTAACTACAGTACTGAGGCTCTCCATCTCTACCAGTAGTAACTACAGTACTGAGGCTCTCCATCTCTACCAGTAGTAACTACAGTACTGAGGCTCTCCATCTCTACCAGTAGTAACTACAGTACTGAGGCTCTCCATCTCTACCAGTAGTAACTACAGTACTGAGGCTCTCCATCTCTACCAGTAGTAACTACAGTACTGAGGCTCTCCATCTCTACCAGTAGTAACTACAGTACTGAGGCTCTCCATCTCTACCAGTAGTAACTACAGTACTGAGGCTCTCCATCTCTACCAGTAGTAACTACAGTACTGAGGCTCTCCATCTCTACCAGTAGTAACTACAGTACTGAGGCTCTCCATCTCTACCAGTAGTAACTACAGTACTGAGGATCTCCATCTCTACCAGTAGTAACTACAGTACTGAGGCTCTCCATCTCTACCAGTAGTAACTACAGTACTGAGGCTCTCCATCTCTACCAGTAGTAACTACAGTACTGAGGCTCTCCATCTCTACCAGTAGTAACTACAGTACTGAGGCTCTCCATCTCTACCAGTAGTAACTACAGTACTGAGGCTCTCCATCTCTACCAGTAGTAACTACAGTACTGAGGCTCTCCATCTCTACCAGTAGTAACTACAGTACTGAGGCTCTCCATCTCTACCAGTAGTAACTACAGTACTGAGGCTCTCCATCTCTACCAGTAGTAACTACAGTACTGAGGCTCTCCATCTCTACCAGTAGTAACTACAGTACTGAGGCTCTCCATCTCTACCAGTAGTAACTACAGTACTGAGGATCTCCATCTCTACCAGTAGTAACTACAGTACTGAGGCTCTCCATCTCTACCAGTAGTAACTACAGTACTGAGGCTCTCCATCTCTACCAGTAGTAACTACAGTACTGAGGCTCTCCATCTCTACCAGTAGTAACTACAGTACTGAGGCTCTCCATCTCTACCAGTAGTAACTACAGTACTGAGGCTCTCCATCTCTGCCAGTAGTAACTACAGTACTGAGGATCTCCATCTCTACCAGTAGTAACTACAGTACTGAGGCTCTCCATCTCTACCAGTAGTAACTACAGTACTGAGGCTCTCCATCTCTACCAGTAGTAACTACAGTACTGAGGCTCTCCATCTCTACCAGTAGTAACTACAGTACTGAGGCTCTCCATCTCTACCAGTAGTAACTACAGTACTGAGGCTCTCCATCTCTACCAGTAGTAACTACAGTACTGAGGCTCTCCATCTCTACCAGTAGTAACTACAGTACTGAGGCTCTCCATCTCTACCAGTAGTAACTACAGTACTGAGGCTCTCCATCTCTGCCAGTAGTAACTACAGTACTGAGGCTCTCCATCTCTACCAGTAGTAACTACAGTACTGAGGCTCTCCATCTCTACCAGTAGTAACTACAGTACTGAGGCTCTCCATCTCTACCAGTAGTAACTACAGTACTGAGGCTCTCCATCTCTACCAGTAGTAACTACAGTACTGAGGCTCTCCATCTCTACCAGTAGTAACTACAGTACTGAGGCTCTCCATCTCTACCAGTAGTAACTACAGTACTGAGGCTCTCCATCTCTACCAGTAGTAACTACAGTACTGAGGCTCTCCATCTCTACCAGTAGTAACTACAGTACTGAGGATCTCCATCTCTACCAGTAGTAACTACAGTACTGAGGCTCTCCATCTCTACCAGTAGTAACTACAGTACTGAGGCTCTCCATCTCTACCAGTAGTAACTACAGTACTGAGGCTCTCCATCTCTACCAGTAGTAACTACAGTACTGAGGCTCTCCATCTCTACCAGTAGTAACTACAGTACTGAGGATCTCCATCTCTACCAGTAGTAACTACAGTACTGAGGCTCTCCATCTCTACCAGTAGTAACTACAGTACTGAGGCTCTCCATCTCTACCAGTAGTAACTACAGTACTGAGGCTCTCCATCTCTACCAGTAGTAACTACAGTACTGAGGCTCTCCATCTCTACCAGTAGTAACTACAGTACTGAGGCTCTCCATCTCTACCAGTAGTAACTACAGTACTGAGGCTCTCCATCTCTACCAGTAGTAACTACAGTACTGAGGATCTCCATCTCTACCAGTAGTAACTACAGTACTGAGGCTCTCCATCTCTACCAGTAGTAACTACAGTACTGAGGCTCTCCATCTCTACCAGTAGTAACTACAGTACTGAGGCTCTCCATCTCTACCAGTAGTAACTACAGTACTGAGGCTCTCCATCTCTACCAGTAGTAACTACAGTACTGAGGCTCTCCATCTCTACCAGTAGTAACTACAGTACTGAGGCTCTCCATCTCTACCAGTAGTAACTACAGTACTGAGGCTCTCCATCTCTACCAGTAGTAACTACAGTACTGAGGCTCTCCATCTCTACCAGTAGTAACTACAGTACTGAGGCTCTCCATCTCTACCAGTAGTAACTACAGTACTGAGGCTCTCCATCTCTACCAGTAGTAACTACAGTACTGAGGCTCTCCATCTCTACCAGTAGTAACTACAGTACTGAGGCTCTCCATCTCTACCAGTAGTAACTACAGTACTGAGGCTCTCCATCTCTACCAGTAGTAACTACAGTACTGAGGCTCTCCATCTCTACCAGTAGTAACTACAGTACTGAGGCTCTCCATCTCTACCAGTAGTAACTACAGTACTGAGGCTCTCCATCTCTACCAGTAGTAACTACAGTACTGAGGCTCTCCATCTCTACCAGTAGTAACTACAGTACTGAGGCTCTCCATCTCTACCAGTAGTAACTACAGTACTGAGGCTCTCCATCTCTACCAGTAGTAACTACAGTACTGAGGCTCTCCATCTCTACCAGTAGTAACTACAGTACTGAGGCTCTCCATCTCTACCAGTAGTAACTACAGTACTGAGGCTCTCCATCTCTACCAGTAGTAACTACAGTACTGAGGCTCTCCATCTCTACCAGTAGTAACTACAGTACTGAGGCTCTCCATCTCTACCAGTAGTAACTACAGTACTGAGGCTCTCCATCTCTACCAGTAGTAACTACAGTACTGAGGCTCTCCATCTCTACCAGTAGTAACTACAGTACTGAGGATCTCCATCTCTACCAGTAGTAACTACAGTACTGAGGCTCTCCATCTCTACCAGTAGTAACTACAGTACTGAGGCTCTCCATCTCTACCAGTAGTAACTACAGTACTGAGGCTCTCCATCTCTACCAGTAGTAACTACAGTACTGAGGCTCTCCATCTCTACCAGTAGTAACTACAGTACTGAGGCTCTCCATCTCTACCAGTAGTAACTACAGTACTGAGGCTCTCCATCTCTACCAGTAGTAACTACAGTACTGAGGCTCTCCATCTCTACCAGTAGTAACTACAGTACTGAGGCTCTCCATCTCTACCAGTAGTAACTACAGTACTGAGGCTCTCCATCTCTACCAGTAGTAACTACAGTACTGAGGCTCTCCATCTCTACCAGTAGTAACTACAGTACTGAGGCTCTCCATCTCTACCAGTAGTAACTACAGTACTGAGGCTCTCCATCTCTACCAGTAGTAACTACAGTACTGAGGCTCTCCATCTCTACCAGTAGTAACTACAGTACTGAGGATCTCCATCTCTACCAGTAGTAACTACAGTACTGAGGATCTCCATCTCTACCAGTAGTAACTACAGTACTGAGGCTCTCCATCTCTACCAGTAGTAACTACAGTACTGAGGCTCTCCATCTCTACCAGTAGTAACTACAGTACTGAGGCTCTCCATCTCTACCAGTAGTAACTACAGTACTGAGGCTCTCCATCTCTACCAGTAGTAACTACAGTACTGAGGATCTCCATCTCTACCAGTAGTAACTACAGTACTGAGGCTCTCCATCTCTACCAGTAGTAACTACAGTACTGAGGCTCTCCATCTCTACCAGTAGTAACTACAGTACTGAGGCTCTCCATCTCTACCAGTAGTAACTACAGTACTGAGGCTCTCCATCTCTACCAGTAGTAACTACAGTACTGAGGCTCTCCATCTCTACCAGTAGTAACTACAGTACTGAGGATCTCCATCTCTACCAGTAGTAACTACAGTACTGAGGCTCTCCATCTCTACCAGTAGTAACTACAGTACTGAGGCTCTCCATCTCTACCAGTAGTAACTACAGTACTGAGGCTCTCCATCTCTACCAGTAGTAACTACAGTACTGAGGCTCTCCATCTCTACCAGTAGTAACTACAGTACTGAGGCTCTCCATCTCTACCAGTAGTAACTACAGTACTGAGGCTCTCCATCTCTACCAGTAGTAACTACAGTACTGAGGCTCTCCATCTCTACCAGTAGTAACTACAGTACTGAGGCTCTCCATCTCTACCAGTAGTAACTACAGTACTGAGGCTCTCCATCTCTACCAGTAGTAACTACAGTACTGAGGCTCTCCATCTCTACCAGTAGTAACTACAGTACTGAGGCTCTCCATCTCTACCAGTAGTAACTACAGTACTGAGGCTCTCCATCTCTACCAGTAGTAACTACAGTACTGAGGCTCTCCATCTCTACCAGTAGTAACTACAGTACTGAGGTTCTCCATCTCTACCAGTAGTAACTACAGTACTGAGGCTCTCCATCTCTACCAGTAGTAACTACAGTACTGAGGCTCTCCATCTCTACCAGTAGTAACTACAGTACTGAGGCTCTCCATCTCTACCAGTAGTAACTACAGTACTGAGGATCTCCATCTCTACCAGTAGTAACTACAGTACTGAGGCTCTCCATCTCTACCAGTAGTAACTACAGTACTGAGGCTCTCCATCTCTACCAGTAGTAACTACAGTACTGAGGCTCTCCATCTCTACCAGTAGTAACTACAGTACTGAGGCTCTCCATCTCTACCAGTAGTAACTACAGTACTGAGGATCTCCATCTCTACCAGTAGTAACTACAGTACTGAGGATCTCCATCTCTACCAGTAGTAACTACAGTACTGAGGCTCTCCATCTCTACCAGTAGTAACTACAGTACTGAGGCTCTCCATCTCTACCAGTAGTAACTACAGTACTGAGGCTCTCCATCTCTACCAGTAGTAACTACAGTACTGAGGCTCTCCATCTCTACCAGTAGTAACTACAGTACTGAGGCTCTCCATCTCTACCAGTAGTAACTACAGTACTGAGGCTCTCCATCTCTACCAGTAGTAACTACAGTACTGAGGCTCTCCATCTCTACCAGTAGTAACTACAGTACTGAGGCTCTCCATCTCTACCAGTAGTAACTACAGTACTGAGGCTCTCCATCTCTACCAGTAGTAACTACAGTACTGAGGCTCTCCATCTCTACCAGTAGTAACTACAGTACTGAGGCTCTCCATCTCTACCAGTAGTAACTACAGTACTGAGGCTCTCCATCTCTACCAGTAGTAACTACAGTACTGAGGCTCTCCATCTCTACCAGTAGTAACTACAGTACTGAGGCTCTCCATCTCTACCAGTAGTAACTACAGTACTGAGGCTCTCCATCTCTACCAGTAGTAACTACAGTACTGAGGCTCTCCATCTCTACCAGTAGTAACTACAGTACTGAGGCTCTCCATCTCTACCAGTAGTAACTACAGTACTGAGGCTCTCCATCTCTACCAGTAGTAACTACAGTACTGAGGCTCTCCATCTCTACCAGTAGTAACTACAGTACTGAGGATCTCCATCTCTACCAGTAGTAACTACAATACTGAGGCTCTCCATCTCTACCAGTAGTAACTACAGTACTGAGGCTCTCCATCTCTACCAGTAGTAACTACAGTACTGAGGCTCTCCATCTCTACCAGTAGTAACTACAGTACTGAGGCTCTCCATCTCTACCAGTAGTAACTACAGTACTGAGGCTCTCCATCTCTACCAGTAGTAACTACAGTACTGAGGCTCTCCATCTCTACCAGTAGTAACTACAGTACTGAGGCTCTCCATCTCTACCAGTAGTAACTACAGTACTGAGGATCTCCATCTCTACCAGTAGTAACTACAGTACTGAGGATCTCCATCTCTACCAGTAGTAACTACAGTACTGAGGCTCTCCATCTCTACCAGTAGTAACTACAGTACTGAGGCTCTCCATCTCTACCAGTAGTAACTACAGTACTGAGGCTCTCCATCTCTACCAGTAGTAACTACAGTACTGAGGCTCTCCATCTCTACCAGTAGTAACTACAGTACTGAGGCTCTCCATCTCTACCAGTAGTAACTACAGTACTGAGGCTCTCCATCTCTACCAGTAGTAACTACAGTACTGAGGATCTCCATCTCTACCAGTAGTAACTACAGTACTGAGGCTCTCCATCTCTACCAGTAGTAACTACAGTACTGAGGCTCTCCATCTCTACCAGTAGTAACTACAGTACTGAGGCTCTCCATCTCTACCAGTAGTAACTACAGTACTGAGGCTCTCCATCTCTACCAGTAGTAACTACAGTACTGAGGATCTCCATCTCTACCAGTAGTAACTACAGTACTGAGGCTCTCCATCTCTACCAGTAGTAACTACAGTACTGAGGCTCTCCATCTCTACCAGTAGTAACTACAGTACTGAGGCTCTCCATCTCTACCAGTAGTAACTACAGTACTGAGGCTCTCCATCTCTACCAGTAGTAACTACAGTACTGAGGGCTCCATCTCTACCAGTAGTAACTACAGTACTGAGGCTCTCCATCTCTACCAGTAGTAACTACAGTACTGAGGCTCTCCATCTCTACCAGTAGTAACTACAGTACTGAGGCTCTCCATCTCTACCAGTAGTAACTACAGTACTGAGGCTCTCCATCTCTACCAGTAGTAACTACAGTACTGAGGCTCTCCATCTCTACCAGTAGTAACTACAGTACTGAGGCTCTCCATCTCTACCAGTAGTAACTACAGTACTGAGGCTCTCCATCTCTACCAGTAGTAACTACAGTACTGAGGATCTCCATCTCTACCAGTAGTAACTACAGTACTGAGGCTCTCCATCTCTACCAGTAGTAACTACAGTACTGAGGCTCTCCATCTCTACCAGTAGTAACTACAGTACTGAGGCTCTCCATCTCTACCAGTAGTAACTACAGTACTGAGGCTCTCCATCTCTACCAGTAGTAACTACAGTACTGAGGCTCTCCATCTCTACCAGTAGTAACTACAGTACTGAGGCTCTCCATCTCTACCAGTAGTAACTACAGTACTGAGGATCTCCATCTCTACCAGTAGTAACTACAGTACTGAGGCTCTCCATCTCTACCAGTAGTAACTACAGTACTGAGGCTCTCCATCTCTACCAGTAGTAACTACAGTACTGAGGCTCTCCATCTCTACCAGTAGTAACTACAGTACTGAGGCTCTCCATCTCTACCAGTAGTAACTACAGTACTGAGGATCTCCATCTCTACCAGTAGTAACTACAGTACTGAGGCTCTCCATCTCTACCAGTAGTAACTACAGTACTGAGGCTCTCCATCTCTACCAGTAGTAACTACAGTACTGAGGCTCTCCATCTCTACCAGTAGTAACTACAGTACTGAGGCTCTCCATCTCTACCAGTAGTAACTACAGTACTGAGGCTCTCCATCTCTACCAGTAGTAACTACAGTACTGAGGCTCTCCATCTCTACCAGTAGTAACTACAGTACTGAGGCTCTCCATCTCTACCAGTAGTAACTACAGTACTGAGGCTCTCCATCTCTACCAGTAGTAACTACAGTACTGAGGCTCTCCATCTCTACCAGTAGTAACTACAGTACTGAGGCTCTCCATCTCTACCAGTAGTAACTACAGTACTGAGGCTCTCCATCTCTACCAGTAGTAACTACAGTACTGAGGCTCTCCATCTCTACCAGTAGTAACTACAGTACTGAGGCTCTCCATCTCTACCAGTAGTAACTACAGTACTGAGGCTCTCCATCTCTACCAGTAGTAACTACAGTACTGAGGCTCTCCATCTCTACCAGTAGTAACTACAGTACTGAGGCTCTCCATCTCTACCAGTAGTAACTACAGTACTGAGGCTCTCCATCTCTACCAGTAGTAACTACAGTACTGAGGCTCTCCATCTCTACCAGTAGTAACTACAGTACTGAGGCTCTCCATCTCTACCAGTAGTAACTACAGTACTGAGGCTCTCCATCTCTACCAGTAGTAACTACAGTACTGAGGCTCTCCATCTCTACCAGTAGTAACTACAGTACTGAGGCTCTCCATCTCTACCAGTAGTAACTACAGTACTGAGGCTCTCCATCTCTACCAGTAGTAACTACAGTACTGAGGCTCTCCATCTCTACCAGTAGTAACTACAGTACTGAGGATCTCCATCTCTACCAGTAGTAACTACAGTACTGAGGCTCTCCATCTCTACCAGTAGTAACTACAGTACTGAGGCTCTCCATCTCTACCAGTAGTAACTACAGTACTGAGGCTCTCCATCTCTACCAGTAGTAACTACAGTACTGAGGCTCTCCATCTCTACCAGTAGTAACTACAGTACTGAGGCTCTCCATCTCTACCAGTAGTAACTACAGTACTGAGGCTCTCCATCTCTACCAGTAGTAACTACAGTACTGAGGCTCTCCATCTCTACCAGTAGTAACTACAGTACTGAGGCTCTCCATCTCTACCAGTAGTAACTACAGTACTGAGGATCTCCATCTCTACCAGTAGTAACTACAGTACTGAGGCTCTCCATCTCTACCAGTAGTAACTACAGTA
Source organism: Salmo salar (assembly GCF_905237065.1). NCBI lineage: Eukaryota > Metazoa > Chordata > Actinopteri > Salmoniformes > Salmonidae > Salmo > Salmo salar. The sequence goes on along the minus strand of NC_059446.1, from coordinate 78,155,205 downwards.
CTGAGGCTCTCCATCTCTACCAGTAGTAACTACAGTACTGAGGCTCTCCATCTCTACCAGTAGTAACTACAGTACTGAGGCTCTCCATCTCTACCAGTAGTAACTACAGTACTGAGGCTCTCCATCTCTACCAGTAGTAACTACAGTACTGAGGCTCTCCATCTCTACCAGTAGTAACTACAGTACTGAGGCTCTCCATCTCTACCAGTAGTAACTACAGTACTGAGGCTCTCCATCTCTACCAGTAGTAACTACAGTACTGAGGCTCTCCATCTCTACCAGTAGTAACTACAGTACTGAGGATCTCCATCTCTACCAGTAGTAACTACAGTACTGAGGCTCTCCATCTCTACCAGTAGTAACTACAGTACTGAGGCTCTCCATCTCTACCAGTAGTAACTACAGTACTGAGGCTCTCCATCTCTACCAGTAGTAACTACAGTACTGAGGCTCTCCATCTCTACCAGTAGTAACTACAGTACTGAAGCTCCATCTCTACCAGTAGTAACTACAGTACTGAGGCTCTCCATCTCTACCAGTAATAACTACAGTACTTAGGCTCTCCATCTCTACCAGTAGTAACTACAGTACTGAGGCTCTCCATCTCTACCAGTAGTAACTACAGTACTGAGGCTCTCCATCTCTACCAGTAGTAACTACAGTACTGAGGCTCTCCATCTCTACCAGTAGTAACTACAGTACTGAGGATCTCCATCTCTACCAGTAGTAACTACAGTACTGAGGATCTCCATCTCTACCAGTAGTAACTACAGTACTGAGGCTCTCCATCTCTACCAGTAGTAACTACAGTACTGAGGCTCTCCATCTCTACCAGTAGTAACTACAGTACTGAGGCTCTCCATCTCTACCAGTAGTAACTACAGTACTGAGGCTCTCCATCTCTACCAGTAGTAACTACAGTACTGAGGCTCTCCATCTCTACCAGTAGTAACTACAGTACTGAGGCTCTCCATCTCTACCAGTAGTAACTACAGTACTGAGGCTCTCCATCTCTACCAGTAGTAACTACAGTACTGAGGCTCTCCATCTCTACCAGTAGTAACTACAGTACTGAGGCTCTCCATCTCTACCAGTAGTAACTACAGTACTGAGGCTCTCCATCTCTACCAGTAGTAACTACAGTACTGAGGCTCTCCATCTCTACCAGTAGTAACTACAGTACTGAGGCTCTCCATCTCTACCAGTAGTAACTACAGTACTGAGGCTCTCCATCTCTACCAGTAGTAACTACAGTACTGAGGCTCTCCATCTCTACCAGTAGTAACTACAGTACTGAGGCTCTCCATCTCTACCAGTAGTAACTACAGTACTGAGGATCTCCATCTCTACCAGTAGTAACTACAGTACTGAGGCTCTCCATCTCTACCAGTAGTAACTACAGTACTGAGGCTCTCCATCTCTACCAGTAGTAACTACAGTACTGAGGCTCTCCATCTCTACCAGTAGTAACTACAGTACTGAGGCTCTCCATCTCTACCAGTAGTAACTACAGTACTGAGGCTCTCCATCTCTACCAGTAGTAACTACAGTACTGAGGCTCTCCATCTCTACCAGTAGTAACTACAGTACTGAGGCTCTCCATCTCTACCAGTAGTAACTACAGTACTGAGGCTCTCCATCTCTACCAGTAGTAACTACAGTACTGAGGCTCTCCATCTCTACCAGTAGTAACTACAGTACTGAGGCTCTCCATCTCTACCAGTAGTAACTACAGTACTGAGGCTCTCCATCTCTACCAGTAGTAACTACAGTACTGAGGCTCTCCATCTCTACCAGTAGTAACTACAGTACTGAGGCTCTCCATCTCTACCAGTAGTAACTACAGTACTGAGGCTCTCCATCTCTACCAGTAGTAACTACAGTACTGAGGATCTCCATCTCTACCAGTAGTAACTACAGTACTGAGGCTCTCCATCTCTACCAGTAGTAACTACAGTACTGAGGCTCTCCATCTCTACCAGTAGTAACTACAGTACTGAGGCTCTCCATCTCTACCAGTAGTAACTACAGTACTGAGGCTCTCCATCTCTACCAGTAGTAACTACAGTACTGAGGATCTCCATCTCTACCAGTAGTAACTACAGTACTGAGGCTCTCCATCTCTACCAGTAGTAACTACAGTACTGAGGCTCTCCATCTCTACCAGTAGTAACTACAGTACTGAGGCTCTCCATCTCTACCAGTAGTAACTACAGTACTGAGGCTCTCCATCTCTACCAGTAGTAACTACAGTACTGAGGCTCTCCATCTCTACCAGTAGTAACTACAGTACTGAGGCTCTCCATCTCTACCAGTAGTAACTACAGTACTGAGGCTCTCCATCTCTACCAGTAGTAACTACAGTACTGAGGCTCTCCATCTCTACCAGTAGTAACTACAGTACTGAGGCTCTCCATCTCTACCAGTAGTAACTACAGTACTGAGGATCTCCATCTCTACCAGTAGTAACTACAGTACTGAGGCTCTCCATCTCTACCAGTAGTAACTACAGTACTGAGGCTCTCCATCTCTACCAGTAGTAACTACAGTACTGAGGCTCTCCATCTCTACCAGTAGTAACTACAGTACTGAGGCTCTCCATCTCTACCAGTAGTAACTACAGTACTGAGGCTCTCCATCTCTACCAGTAGTAACTACAGTACTGAGGCTCTCCATCTCTACCAGTAGTAACTACAGTACTGAGGCTCTCCATCTCTACCAGTAGTAACTACAGTACTGAGGCTCTCCATCTCTACCAGTAGTAACTACAGTACTGAGGCTCTCCATCTCTACCAGTAGTAACTACAGTACTGAGGCTCTCCATCTCTACCAGTAGTAACTACAGTACTGAGGATCTCCATCTCTACCAGTAGTAACTACAGTACTGAGGCTCTCCATCTCTACCAGTAGTAACTACAGTACTGAGGCTCTCCATCTCTACCAGTAGTAACTACAGTACTGAGGCTCTCCATCTCTACCAGTAGTAACTACAGTACTGAGGCTCTCCATCTCTACCAGTAGTAACTACAGTACTGAGGATCTCTATCTCTACCAGTAGTAACTACAGTACTGAGGCTCTCCATCTCTACCAGTAGTAACTACAGTACTGAGGCTCTCCATCTCTACCAGTAGTAACTACAGTACTGAGGCTCTCCATCTCTACCAGTAGTAACTACAGTACTGAGGCTCTCCATCTCTACCAGTAGTAACTACAGTACTGAGGCTCTCCATCTCTACCAGTAGTAACTACAGTACTGAGGCTCTCCATCTCTACCAGTAGTAACTACAGTACTGAGGATCTCCATCTCTACCAGTAGTAACTACAGTACTGAGGCTCTCCATCTCTACCAGTAGTAACTACAGTACTGAGGCTCTCCATCTCTACCAGTAGTAACTACAGTACTGAGGCTCTCCATCTCTACCAGTAGTAACTACAGTACTGAGGATCTCCATCTCTACCAGTAGTAACTACAGTACTGAGGCTCTCCATCTCTACCAGTAGTAACTACAGTACTGAGGCTCTCCATCTCTACCAGTAGTAACTACAGTACTGAGGCTCTCCATCTCTACCAGTAGTAACTACAGTACTGAGGCTCTCCATCTCTACCAGTAGTAACTACAGTACTGAGGATCTCCATCTCTACCAGTAGTAACTACAGTACTGAGGCTCTCCATCTCTACCAGTAGTAACTACAGTACTGAGGCTCTCCATCTCTACCAGTAGTAACTACAGTACTGAGGCTCTCCATCTCTACCAGTAGTAACTACAGTACTGAGGCTCTCCATCTCTACCAGTAGTAACTACAGTACTGAGGCTCTCCATCTCTACCAGTAGTAACTACAGTACTGAGGCTCTCCATCTCTACCAGTAGTAACTACAGTACTGAGGCTCTCCATCTCTACCAGTAGTAACTACAGTACTGAGGCTCTCCATCTCTACCAGTAGTAACTACAGTACTGAGGCTCTCCATCTCTACCAGTAGTAACTACAGTACTGAGGCTCTCCATCTCTGCCAGTAGTAACTACAGTACTGAGGCTCTCCATCTCTACCAGTAGTAACTACAGTACTGAGGCTCTCCATCTCTACCAGTAGTAACTACAGTACTGAGGCTCTCCATCTCTACCAGTAGTAACTACAGTACTGAGGCTCTCCATCTCTACCAGTAGTAACTACAGTACTGAGGCTCTCCATCTCTACCAGTAGTAACTACAGTACTGAGGCTCTCTATCTCTACCAGTAGTAACTACAGTACTGAGGCTCTCCATCTCTACCAGTAGTAACTACAGTACTGAGGCTCTCCATCTCTACCAGTAGTAACTACAGTACTGAGGCTCTCCATCTCTACCAGTAGTAACTACAGTACTGAGGCTCTCCATCTCTACCAGTAGTAACTACAGTACTGAGGCTCTCCATCTCTACCAGTAGTAACTACAGTACTGAGGATCTCCATCTCTACCAGTAGTAACTACAGTACTGAGGCTCTCCATCTCTACCAGTAGTAACTACAGTACTGAGGCTCTCCATCTCTACCAGTAGTAACTACAGTACTGAGGCTCTCCATCTCTACCAGTAGTAACTACAGTACTGAGGCTCTCCATCTCTACCAGTAGTAACTACAGTACTGAGGATCTCCATCTCTACCAGTAGTAACTACAGTACTGAGGCTCTCCATCTCTACCAGTAGTAACTACAGTACTGAGGCTCTCCATCTCTACCAGTAGTAACTACAGTACTGAGGCTCTCCATCTCTACCAGTAGTAACTACAGTACTGAGGCTCTCCATCTCTACCAGTAGTAACTACAGTACTGAGGCTCTCCATCTCTACCAGTAGTAACTACAGTACTGAGGCTCTCCATCTCTGCCAGTAGTAACTACAGTACTGAGGATCTCCATCTCTACCAGTAGTAACTACAGTACTGAGGCTCTCCATCTCTACCAGTAGTAACTACAGTACTGAGGCTCTCCATCTCTACCAGTAGTAACTACAGTACTGAGGCTCTCCATCTCTACCAGTAGTAACTACAGTACTGAGGCTCTCCATCTCTACCAGTAGTAACTACAGTACTGAGGATCTCCATCTCTACCAGTAGTAACTACAGTACTGAGGCTCTCCATCTCTACCAGTAGTAACTACAGTACTGAGGCTCTCCATCTCTACCAGTAGTAACTACAGTACTGAGGCTCTCCATCTCTACCAGTAGTAACTACAGTACTGAGGCTCTCCATCTCTACCAGTAGTAACTACAGTACTGAGGCTCTCCATCTCTACCAGTAGTAACTACAGTACTGAGGCTCTCCATCTCTACCAGTAGTAACTACAGTACTGAGGCTCTCCATCTCTACCAGTAGTAACTACAGTACTGAGGCTCTCCATCTCTACCAGTAGTAACTACAGTACTGAGGCTCTCCATCTCTACCAGTAGTAACTACAGTACTGAGGCTCTCCATCTCTACCAGTAGTAACTACAGTACTGAGGCTCTCCATCTCTACCAGTAGTAACTACAGTACTGAGGCTCTCCATCTCTACCAGTAGTAACTACAGTACTGAGGCTCTCCATCTCTACCAGTAGTAACTACAGTACTGAGGCTCTCCATCTCTACCAGTAGTAACTACAGTACTGAGGCTCTCCATCTCTACCAGTAGTAACTACAGTACTGAGGCTCTCCATCTCTACCAGTAGTAACTACAGTACTGAGGCTCTCCATCTCTGCCAGTAGTAACTACAGTACTGAGGATCTCCATCTCTACCAGTAGTAACTACAGTACTGAGGCTCTCCATCTCTACCAGTAGTAACTACAGTACTGAGGCTCTCCATCTCTACCAGTAGTAACTACAGTACTGAGGCTCTCCATCTCTACCAGTAGTAACTACAGTACTGAGGCTCTCCATCTCTACCAGTAGTAACTACAGTACTGAGGATCTCCATCTCTACCAGTAGTAACTACAGTACTGAGGCTCTCCATCTCTACCAGTAGTAACTACAGTACTGAGGCTCTCCATCTCTACCAGTAGTAACTACAGTACTGAGGATCTCCATCTCTACCAGTAGTAACTACAGTACTGAGGCTCTCCATCTCTACCAGTAGTAACTACAGTACTGAGGCTCTCCATCTCTACCAGTAGTAACTACAGTACTGAGGATCTCCATCTCTACCAGTAGTAACTACAGTACTGAGGCTCTCCATCTCTACCAGTAGTAACTACAGTACTGAGGCTCTCCATCTCTACCAGTAGTAACTACAGTACTGAGGCTCTCCATCTCTACCAGTAGTAACTACAGTACTGAGGCTCTCCATCTCTACCAGTAGTAACTACAGTACTGAGGATCTCCATCTCTACCAGTAGTAACTACAGTACTGAGGCTCTCCATCTCTACCAGTAGTAACTACAGTACTGAGGCTCTCCATCTCTACCAGTAGTAACTACAGTACTGAGGCTCTCCATCTCTACCAGTAGTAACTACAGTACTGAGGCTCTCCATCTCTACCAGTAGTAACTACAGTACTGAGGCTCTCCATCTCTACCAGTAGTAACTACAGTACTGAGGCTCTCCATCTCTACCAGTAGTAACTACAGTACTGAGGCTCTCCATCTCTACCAGTAGTAACTACAGTACTGAGGCTCTCCATCTCTACCAGTAGTAACTACAGTACTGAGGCTCTCCATCTCTACCAGTAGTAACTACAGTACTGAGGCTCTCCATCTCTACCAGTAGTAACTACAGTACTGAGGCTCTCCATCTCTACCAGTAGTAACTACAGTACTGAGGCTCTCCATCTCTACCAGTAGTAACTACAGTACTGAGGCTCTCCATCTCTACCAGTAGTAACTACAGTACTGAGGCTCTCCATCTCTACCAGTAGTAACTACAGTACTGAGGCTCTCCATCTCTACCAGTAGTAACTACAGTACTGAGGCTCTCCATCTCTACCAGTAGTAACTACAGTACTGAGGCTCTCCATCTCTACCAGTAGTAACTACAGTACTGAGGCTCTCCATCTCTACCAGTAGTAACTACAGTACTGAGGATCTCCATCTCTACCAGTAGTAACTACAGTACTGAGGCTCTCCATCTCTACCAGTAGTAACTACAGTACTGAGGCTCTCCATCTCTACCAGTAGTAACTACAGTACTGAGGCTCTCCATCTCTACCAGTAGTAACTACAGTACTGAGGCTCTCCATCTCTACCAGTAGTAACTACAGTACTGAGGCTCTCCATCTCTACCAGTAGTAACTACAGTACTGAGGCTCTCCATCTCTACCAGTAGTAACTACAGTACTGAGGCTCTCCATCTCTACCAGTAGTAACTACAGTACTGAGGCTCTCCATCTCTACCAGTAGTAACTACAGTACTGAGGCTCTCCATCTCTACCAGTAGTAACTACAGTACTGAGGCTCTCCATCTCTACCAGTAGTAACTACAGTACTGAGGCTCTCCATCTCTACCAGTAGTAACTACAGTACTGAGGATCTCCATCTCTACCAGTAGTAACTACAGTACTGAGGCTCTCCATCTCTACCAGTAGTAACTACAGTACTGAGGCTCTCCATCTCTACCAGTAGTAACTACAGTACTGAGGCTCTCCATCTCTACCAGTAGTAACTACAGTACTGAGGCTCTCCATCTCTACCAGTAGTAACTACAGTACTGAGGCTCTCCATCTCTACCAGTAGTAACTACAGTACTGAGGCTCTCCATCTCTACCAGTAGTAACTACAGTACTGAGGCTCTCCATCTCTACCAGTAGTAACTACAGTACTGAGGCTCTCCATCTCTACCAGTAGTAACTACAGTACTGAGGCTCTCCATCTCTACCAGTAGTAACTACAGTACTGAGGCTCTCCATCTCTACCAGTAGTAACTACAGTACTGAGGCTCTCCATCTCTACCAGTAGTAACTACAGTACTGAGGCTCTCCATCTCTACCAGTAGTAACTACAGTACTGAGGCTCTCCATCTCTACCAGTAGTAACTACAGTACTGAGGCTCTCCATCTCTACCAGTAGTAACTACAGTACTGAGGCTCTCCATCTCTACCAGTAGTAACTACAGTACTGAGGCTCTCCATCTCTACCAGTAGTAACTACAGTACTGAGGATCTCCATCTCTACCAGTAGTAACTACAGTACTGAGGCTCTCATCTCTACCAGTAGTAACTACAGTACTGAGGCTCTCCATCTCTACCAGTAGTAACTACAGTACTGAGGCTCTCCATCTCTACCAGTAGTAACTACAGTACTGAGGATCTCCATCTCTACCAGTAGTAACTACAGTACTGAGGCTCTCCATCTCTACCAGTAGTAACTACAGTACTGAGGCTCTCCATCTCTACCAGTAGTAACTACAGTACTGAGGCTCTCCATCTCTACCAGTAGTAACTACAGTACTGAGGCTCTCCATCTCTACCAGTAGTAACTACAGTACTGAGGCTCTCCATCTCTACCAGTAGTAACTACAGTACTGAGGCTCTCCATCTCTGCCAGTAGTAACTACAGTACTGAGGATCTCCATCTCTACCAGTAGTAACTACAGTACTGAGGCTCTCCATCTCTACCAGTAGTAACTACAGTACTGAGGCTCTCCATCTCTACCAGTAGTAACTACAGTACTGAGGCTCTCCATCTCTACCAGTAGTAACTACAGTACTGAGACTCTCCATCTCTACCAGTAGTAACTACAGTACTGAGGTTCTCTATCTCTACCAGTAGTAACTACAGTACTGAGGCTCTCCATCTCTACCAGTAGTAACTGCAGTACTGAGTCTCTCCATCTCTACCAGTAGTAACTACAGTACTGAAGCTCCATCTCTACCAGTAGTAACTACAGTACTGAGGCTCTCCATCTCTACCAGTAGTAACTACAGTACTGAGGCTCTCCATCTCTACCAGTAGTAACTACAGTACTGAGGCTCTCCATCTCTACCAGTAGTAACTACAGTACTGAGGCTCTCCATCTCTACCAGTAGTAACTACAGTACTGAGGATCTCCATCTCTACCAGTAGTAACTACAGTACTGAGGCTCTCCATCTCTACCAGTAGTAACTACAGTACTGAGGCTCTCCATCTCTACCAGTAGTAACTACAGTACTGAGACTCTCCATCTCTACCAGTAGTAACTACAGTACTGAGGCTCTCCATCTCTACCAGTAGTAACTACAGTACTGAGGCTCTCCATCTCTACCAGTAGTAACTACAGTACTGAGGCTCTCCATCTCTACCAGTAGTAACTACAGTACTGAGGCTCTCCATCTCTACCAGTAGTAACTACAGTACTGAGGCTCTCCATCTCTACCAGTAGTAACTACAGTACTGAGGCTCTCCATCTCTACCAGTAGTAACTACAGTACTGAGGCTCTCCATCTCTACCAGTAGTAACTACAGTACTGAGGCTCTCCATCTATACCAGTAGTAACTACAGTACTGAGGATCTCCATCTCTACCAGTAGTAACTACAGTACTGAGGATCTCCATCTCTACCAGTAGTAACTACAGTACTGAGGCTCTCCATCTCTACCAGTAGTAACTACAGTACTGAGGCTCTCCATCTCTACCAGTAGTAACTACAGTACTGAGGCTCTCCATCTCTACCAGTAGTAACTACAGTACTGAGGCTCTCCATCTCTACCAGTAGTAACTACAGTACTGAGGCTCCATCTCTGCCAGTAGTAACTACAGTACTGAGGATCTCCATCTCTACCAGTAGTAACTACAGTACTGAGGCTCTCTCTCTACCAGTAGTAACTACAGTACTGAGGCTCTCCATCTCTACCAGTAGTAACTATAGTACTGAGGCTCTCCATCTCTACCAGTAGTAACTACAGTACTGAGACTCTCCATCTCTACCAGTAGTAACTACAGTACTGAGGTTCTCTATCTCTACCAGTAGTAACTACAGTACTGAGGATCTCCATCTCTACCAGTAGTAACTACAGTACTGAGACTCTCCATCTCTACCAGTAGTAACTACAGTACTGAGGATCTCTATCTCTACCAGTAGTAACTACAGTACTGAGGCTCTCCATCTCTACCAGTAGTAACTACAGTACTGAGGCTCTCCATCTCTACCAGTAGTAACTACAGTACTGAGGCTCTCCATCTCTACCAGTAGTAACTACAGTACTGAGACTCTCCATCTCTACCAGTAGTAACTACAGTACTGAGGATCTCTATCTCTACCAGTAGTAACTACAGTACTGAGGCTCTCCATCTCTACCAGTAGTAACTACAGTACTGAGGCTCTCCATCTCTACCAGTAGTAACTACAGTACTGAGGCTCTCCATCTCTACCAGTAGTAACTACAGTACTTAGGCTCTCCATCTCTACCAGTAGTAACTACAGTACTGGGGCTCTCTCTCTACCAGTAGTAACTACAGTACTGAGGCTCTCCATCTCTACCAGTAGTAACTATAGTACTGAGGCTCTCCATCTCTACCAGTAGTAACTACAGTACTGAGACTCTCCATCTCTACCAGTAGTAACTACAGTACTGAGGCTCCATCTCTGCCAGTAGTAACTACAGTACTGAGGATCTCCATCTCTACCAGTAGTAACTACAGTACTGAGGCTCTCCATCTCTACCAGTAGTAACTACAGTACTGAGGCTCTCCATCTCTACCAGTAGTAACTACAGTACTGAGGCTCTCCATCTCTACCAGTAGTAACTACAGTACTGAGACTCTCCATCTCTACCAGTAGTAACTACAGTACTGAGGATCTCTATCTCTACCAGTAGTAACTACAGTACTGAGGCTCTCCATCTCTACCAGTAGTAACTACAGTACTGAGGCTCTCCATCTCTACCAGTAGTAACTACAGTACTGAGGCTCTCCATCTCTACCAGTAGTAACTACAGTACTGAGGCTCTCCATCTCTACCAGTAGTAACTACAGTACTGAGGCTCTCCATCTCTGCCAGTAGTAACTACAGTACTGAGGATCTCCATCTCTACCAGTAGTAACTACAGTACTGGGGCTCTCTCTCTACCAGTAGTAAATACAGTACTGAGGCTCTCCATCTCTACCAGTAGTAACTATAGTACTGAGGCTCTCCATCTCTACCAGTAGTAACTACAGTACTGAGGCTCTCCATCTCTACCAGTAGTAACTACAGTACTGAGGATCTCTATCTCTACCAGTAGTAACTACAGTACTGAGGCTCTCCATCTCTACCAGTAGTAACTACAGTACTGAGGCTCTCCATCTCTACCAGTAGTAACTACAGTACTGAGGCTCTCCATCTCTACCAGTAGTAACTACAGTACTGAGGCTCTCCATCTCTACCAGTAGTAACTACAGTACTGAGGCTCTCCATCTCTACCAGTAGTAACTACAGTACTGAGGCGCTCCATCTCTGCCAGTAGTAACTACAGTACTGAGGATCTCCATCTCTACCAGTAGTAACTACAGTACTGGGGCTCTCCATCTCTACCAGTAGTAACTACAGTACTGAGGTTCTCCATCTCTACCAGTAGTAACTACAGTACTGAGGTTCTCCATCTCTGCCAGTAGTAACTACAGTACTGAGGATCTCCATCTCTACCAGTAGTAACTACAGTACTGAGGCTCTCCATCTCTACCAGTAGTAACTACAGTACTGAGGCTCTCCATCTCTACCAGTAGTAACTACAGTACTGAGGCTCTCCATCTCTACCAGTAGTAACTACAGTACTGAGACTCTCCATCTCTACCAGTAGTAACTACAGTACTGAGGATCTCTATCTCTACCAGTAGTAACTACAGTACTGAGGCTCTCCATCTCTACCAGTAGTAACTACAGTACTGAGGCTCTCCATCTCTACCAGTAGTAACTACAGTACTGAGGCTCTCCATCTCTACCAGTAGTAACTACAGTACTGAGGCTCTCCATCTCTAACAGTAGTAACTACAGTACTGAGGCTCTCCATCTCTACCAGTAGTAACTACAGTACTGAGGCTCTCCATCTCTACCAGTAGTAACTACAGTACTGAGGCTCTCCATCTCTACCAGTAGTAACTACAGTACTGAGGCTCTCCATCTCTACCAGTAGTAACTACAGTACTGAGGCTCTCCATCTCTACCAGTAGTAACTACAGTACTGAGGCTCTCCATCTCTGCCAGTAGTAACTACAGTACTGAGGATCTCCATCTCTACCAGTAGTAACTACAGTACTGAGGCTCTCCATCTCTACAAGTAGTAACTACAGTACTGAGGCTCTCCAACTCTACCAGTAGTAACTACAGTACTGAGGCTCTCCATCTCTACCAGTAGTAACTACAGTACTGAGGCTCTCCATCTCTACCAGTAGTAACTACAGTACTGAGGATCTCCATCTCTACCAGTAGTAACTACAGTACTGAGGCTCTCCATCTCTACCAGTAGTAACTACAGTACTGAGGCTCTCCATCTCTACCAGTAGTAACTACAGTACTGAGGCTCTCCATCTCTACCAGTAGTAACTACAGTACTGAGGCTCTCCATCTCTACCAGTAGTAACTACAGTACTGAGGTCTCCATCTCTACCAGTAGTAACTACAGTACTGAGGCTCTCCATCTCTACCAGTAGTAACTACAGTACTGGGGCTCTCCATCTCTACCAGTAGTAACTACAGTACTGAGGCTCTCCATCTCTACCAGTAGTAACTACAGTACTGAGGCTCTCCATCTCTACCAGTAGTAACTACAGTACTGAGGCTCTCCATCTCTACCAGTAGTAACTACAGTACTGAGGATCTCTATCTCTACCAGTAGTAACTACAGTACTGAGGCTCTCCATCTCTACCAGTAGTAACTACAGTACTGAGGCTCTCCATCTCTACCAGTAGTAACTACAGTACTGAGGCTCTCCATCTCTACCAGTAGTAACTACAGTACTGAGGCTCTCCATCTCTACCAGTAGTAACTACAGTACTGAGGCTCTCCATCTCTACCAGTAGTAACTACAGTACTGAGGCTCCATCTCTGCCAGTAGTAACTACAGTACTGAGGCTCTCCATCTCTACCAGTAGTAACTACAGTACTGAGGCTCTCCATCTCTACCAGTAGTAACTACAGTACTGAGGATCTCCATCTCTACCAGTAGTAACTACAGTACTGAGGCTCTCCATCTCTACCAGTAGTAACTACAGTACTGAGGCTCTCCATCTCTACCAGTAGTAACTACAGTACTGAGGATCTCTATCTCTACCAGTAGTAACTACAGTACTGAGGCACTCCATCTCTACCAGTAGTAACTACAGTACTGAGGCTCTCCATCTCTACCAGTAGTAACTACAGTACTGAGGCTCTCCATCTCTACCAGTAGTAACTACAGTACTGAGGCTCTCCATCTCTACCAGTAGTAACTACAGTACTGAGGCTCTCCATCTCTACCAGTAGTAACTACAGTACTGAGGCTCTCCATCTCTACCAGTAGTAACTACAGTACTGAGGCTCTCCATCTCTACCAGTAGTAACTACAGTACTGAGGCTCTCCATCTCTACCAGTAGTAACTACAGTACTGAGGCTCTCCATCTCTACCAGTAGTAACTATAGTACTGAGGCTCTCCATCTCTACCAGTAGTAACTACAGTACTGAGACTCTCCATCTCTACCAGTAGTAACTACAGTACTGAGAATCTCTATCTCTACCAGTAGTAACTACAATACTGAGGCTCTCCATCTCTACCAGTAGTAACTACAGTACTGAGGCTCTCCATCTCTACCAGTAGTAACTACAGTACTGAGGCTCTCCATCTCTACCAGTAGTAACTACAGTACTGAGGCTCTCCATCTCTACCAGTAGTAACTACAGTACTGAGGCTCTCCATCTCTACCAGTAGTAACTACAGTACTGAGGCTCTCCATCTATAGCAGTAGTAACTACAGTACTGAGGATCTTCATCTCTACCAGTAGTAACTACAGTACTGAGGATCTCCATCTCTACCAGTAGTAACTACAGTACTGAGGCTCTCCATCTCCACCAGTAGTAACTACAGTACTGAGGCTCTCCATCTCTACCAGTAGTAACTACAGTACTGAGGCTCTCCATCTCTACCAGTAGTAACTACAGTACTGAGGCTCCATCTCTGCCAGTAGTAACTACAGTACTGAGGATCTCCATCTCTACCAGTAGTAACTACAGTACTGAGGCTCTCCATCTCTACCAGTAGTAACTACAGTACTGAGGCTCTCCATCTCTACCAGTAGTAACTACAGTACTGAGGCTCTCCATCTCTACCAGTAGTAACTACAGTACTGAGACTCTCCATCTCTACCAGTAGTAACTACAGTACTGAGGTTCTCTAGCTCTACCAGTAGTAACTACAGTACTGAGGATCTCCATCTCTACCAGTAGTAACTACAGTACTGGGGCTCTCTCTCTACCAGTAGTAACTACAGTACTGAGGCTCTCCATCTCTACCAGTAGTAACTACAGTACTGAGGCTCTCCATCTCTACCAGTAGTAACTACAGTACTGAGACTCTCCATCTCTACCAGTAGTAACTACAGTACTGAGGATCTCTATCTCTACCAGTAGTAACTACAGTACTGAGGCTCTCCATCTCTACCAGTAGTAACTACAGTACTGAGGCTCTCCATCTCTACCAGTAGTAACTACAGTACTGAGGTTCTCCATCTCTACCAGTAGTAACTACAGTACTGAGGCTCTCCATCTCTACCAGTAGTAACTACAGTACTGAGGCTCTCCATCTCTACCAGTAGTAACTACAGTACTGAGGCTCCATCTCTGCCAGTAGTAACTACAGTACTGAGGATCTCCATCTCTACCAGTAGTAACTACAGTACTGAGGCTCTCTGTCTACCAGTAGTAACTACAGTACTGAGGCTCTCCATCTCTACCAGTAGTAACTATAGTACTGAGGCTCTCCATCTCTACCAGTAGTAACTACAGTACTGAGACTCTCCATCTCTACCAGTAGTAACTACAGTACTGAGGATCTCTATCTCTACCAGTAGTAACTACAGTACTGAGGCTCTCCATCTCTACCAGTAGTAACTACAGTACTGAGGCTCTCCATCTCTACCAGTAGTAACTACAGTACTGAGGCTCTCCATCTCTACCAGTAGTAACTACAGTACTGAGGATCTCCATCTCTACCAGTAGTAACTACAGTACTGAGGCTCTCCATCTCTACCAGTAGTAACTACAGTACTGAGGCTCTCCATCTCTACCAGTAGTAACTACAGTACTGAGGCTCTCCATCTCTACCAGTAGTAACTACAGTACTGAGGCTCTCCATCTCTACCAGTAGTAACTACAGTACTGAGGTCTCCATCTCTACCAGTAGTAACTACAGTACTGAGGCTCTACATCTCTACCAGTAGTAACTACAGTACTGAGGCTCTCCATCTCTACCAGTAGTAACTACAGTACTGAGGCTCTCCATCTCTACCAGTAGTAACTACAGTACTGAGGCTCCATCTCTGCCAGTAGTAACTACAGTACTGAGGATCTCCATCTCTACCAGTAGTAACTACAGTACTGAGGCTCTCCATCTCTACCAGTAGTAACTATAGTACTGAGGCTCTCCATCTCTACCAGTAGTAACTACAGTACTGAGACTCTCCATCTCTACCAGTAGTAACTACAGTACTGAGGATCTCTATCTCTACCAGTAGTAACTACAATACTGAGGCTCTCCATCTCTACCAGTAGTAACTACAGTACTGACGCTGATCAAACACACCCTACCTGGTTAACGGTGTAGACGCTGATCAAACACACCCTACCTGGTTAACAGTGTAGACGCTGATCAAACACACCCTACATGGTTAACAGTGTAGACACTGATCAAACACACCCTACTTGGTTAACGGTGTAGACGCTGATCAAACACACCCTACCTGGTTAACAGTGTAGACGCTGATCAAACACACCCCTACTTGGTTAACGGTGTAGACGCTGATCAAACACACCCTACCTGGTTAACGGTGTAGACGCTGATCAGACACACCCTACCTGGTTAACAGTGTAGACGCTGATCAAACACACCCCTACCTGGTTAACAGACGCTGATCAAACACACCCTACCTGGTTAACAGTGTAGACGCTGATCAAACACACCCTACCTGGTTAACAGTGTAGACACTGATCAAACACACCCCTACCTGGTTAACGGTGTAGACGATGATCAAACACACCCTACCTGATTAACAGTGTAGACGCTGATCAAACACACCCTACCTGGTTAACAGTGTAGACGCTGATCAAACACACCCCTACCTGGTTAACACACGCCGATCAAACACACCCTACCTGGTTAACAGTGTAGACGCTGATCAAACACACCCTACCTGGTTAACAGTGGAGACGCTGATCAAACACACCCTACCTGGTTAACAGACGCTGATCAAACACACCCTACCTGGTTAACAGTGTAGACACTGATCAAACACACCCTACTTGGTTAACGGTGTAGACGCTGATCAAACACAGCCTACCTGGTTAACAGTGTAGACGCTGATCAAACACACCCTACCTGGTTAACAGTGTAGACGCTGATCAAACACACCCTACCTGGTTAACAGTGTAGACACTGATCAAACACACCCTACCTGGTTAACAGTGTAGACGCTGATCAAACACACCCTACCTGGTTAACAGTGTAGACGCTGATCAAACACACCCTACCTGGTTAACAGACGCTGATCAAACACACCCTACCTGGTTAACAGTGTAGACACTGATCAAACACACCCTACTTGGTTAACGGTGTAGACGCTGATCAAACACAGCCTACCTGGTTAACAGTGTAGACGCTGATCAAACACACCCTACCTGGTTAACAGTGTAGACACTGATCAAACACACCCTACCTGGTTAACAGTGTAGACGCTGATCAAACACACCCTACCTGGTTAACAGTGTAGACACTGATCAAACACACCCCTACCTGGTTAACGGTGTAGACGATGATCAAACACACCCTACCTGATTAACAGTGTAGACGCTGATCAAACACACCCTACCTGGTTAACAGTGTAGACGCTGATCAAACACACCCCTACCTGGTTAACACACGCCGATCAAACACACCCTACCTGGTTAACAGTGTAGACGCTGATCAAACACACCCTACCTGGTTAACAGTGTAGACACTGATCAAACATACCCTACCTGGTTAACAGTGGAGACGCTGATCAAACACACCCTACCTGGTTAACAGTGTAGACGCTGATCAAACACACCCTACCTGGTTAACAGTGTAGACACTGATCAAACACACCCTACCTGGTTAACAGTGTAGACGCTGATCAAACACACCCTACCTGGTTAACAGTGTAGACGCTGATCAAACACACCCTACCTGGTTAACAGACGATGATCAAACACACCCTACCTGGTTAACAGTGTAGACGCTGATCAAACACACCCTACCTGGTTAACAGTGTAGACGCTGATCAAACACACCCTACCTGGTTAACAGTGTAGACGCTGATCAAACACACCCTACCTGGTTAACAGTGTAGACACTGATCAAACACACCCTACCTGGTTAACAGTGTAGACGCTGATCAGACACACTCTACCTGGTTAACAGTGTAGACGCTGATCAAACACACCGCTACCTGGTTAACAGACGCTGATCAAACACACCCTACCTGGTTAACAGTGTAGACACTGATCAAACACACCCCTACCTGGTTAACGGTGTAGACGATGATCAAACACACCCTACCTGATTAACAGTGTAGACGCTGATCAAACACACCCTACCTGGTTAACAGTGTAGACACTGATCAAACACACCCTACTTGGTTAACGGTGTAGACGCTGATCAAACACACCCTACCTGGTTAACAGTGTAGACGCTGATCAAACACACCCCTACTTGGTTAACGGTGTAGACGCTGATCAAACACACCCTACCTGGTTAACAGTGTAGATGCTGATCAGACACACCCTACCTGGTTAACAGTGTAGACGCTGATCAAACACACCCCTACCTGGTTAACAGACGCTGATCAAACACACCCTACCTGGTTAACAGTGTAGACACTGATCAAACACACCGTACCTGGTTAACAGCGTAGACGCTGATCAAACACACCCTACCTGGTTAACAGTGTAGACGCTGATCAAACACACCCTACCTGGTTAACAGTGTAGACGCTGATCAAACACACCCTACCTGGTTAACAGTGTAGACGCTGATCAAACACACCCTACCTGGTTCACAGTGTAGACGCTGATCAAACACACCCTACCTGATTAACACTGTAGACGCTGATCAAACACACCCTACCTGGTTAACAGTGTAGACGCTGATCAAACACACCCTACCTGGTTAACGGTGTAGACGCTGATCAAACACACCCTACCTGGGTAACAGTGTAGACGCTGATCAAACACACCCTACCTGATTAACGGTGTAGACGCTGATCAAACACACCCTACCTGGTTAACGGTGTAGACGCTGATCAAACACACCCTACCTGGTTAACGGTGTAGACGCTGATCAAACACACCCTACCTGGTTAACAGTGTAGACGCTGATCAAACACACTCTACCTGGTTAACAGTGTAGACGCTGATCAAACACACCCTACCTGGTTAACAGACGCTGATCAAACACACCCTACCTGGTTAACAGACGCTGATCAAACACACCCTACCTGGTTAACAGTGTAGACACTGATCAAACACACCCTACTTGATTAACGGTGTAGACGCTGATCAAACACACCCTACCTGGTTAACAGTGTAGACGCTGATCAAACACACCCCTACTTGGTTAACGGTGTAGAAACTGATCAAACACACCCTACCTGATTAACAGTGTAGACGCTGATCAAACACACCCTACCTGGTTAACAGTGTAGACGCTGATCAAACACACCCCTACCTGGTTAACACACGCCGATCAAACACACCCTACCTGGTTAACAGTGTAGACGCTGATCAAACACACCCTACCTGGTTAACAGTGTAGACGCTGATCAAACACACCCTACCTGGTTAACAGTGTAGACGCTGATCAAACACACCCTACCTGGTTAACAGACGCTGATCAAACACACCCTACCTGGTTAACAGTGTAGACACTGATCAAACACACCCTACTTGGTTAACGGTGTAGACGCTGATCAAACACAGCATACCTGGTTAACGGTGTAGACGCTGATCAAACACACCCTACCTGGTTAACAGTGTAGACGCTGATCAAACACACCCTACCTGGTTAACAGTGTAGACGCTGATCAAACACACCCTACCTGGTTAACAGTGTAGACACTGATCAAACACACCCCTACCTGGTTAACGGTGTAGACGATGATCAAACACACCCTACTTGATTAACAGTGTAGACACTGATCAAACACACCCTACCTGGTTAACAGTGTAGACGCTGATCAAACACACCCCTACCTGGTTAACAGTGGAGACGCTGATCAAACACACCCTACCTGGTTAACAGTGTAGACGCTGATCAAACACACCCTACCTGGTTAACAGTGTAGACACTGATCAAACACACCCCTACCTGGTTAACGGTGTAGACGATGATCAAACACACCCTACCTGATTAACAGTGTAGACGCTGATCAAACACACCCTACCTGGTTAACAGTGTAGACACTGATCAAACACACCCTACTTGGTTAACGGTGTAGACGCTGATCAAACACACCCTACCTGGTTAACAGTGTAGACGCTGATCAAACACACCCCTACTTGGTTAACGGTGTAGACGCTGATCAAACACACCCTACCTGGTTAACAGTGTAGATGCTGATCAGACACACCCTACCTGGTTAACAGTGTAGACGCTGATCAAACACACCCCTACCTGGTTAACAGACGCTGATCAAACACACCCTACCTGGTTAACAGTGTAGACACTGATCAAACACACCGTACCTGGTTAACAGCGTAGACGCTGATCAAACACACCATACCTGGTTAACAGTGTAGACGCTGATCAAACACACCCTACCTGGTTAACAGTGTAGACGCTGATCAAACACACCCTACCTGGTTAACAGTGTAGACGCTGATCAAACACACCCTACCTGGTTCACAGTGTAGACGCTGATCAAACACACCCTACCTGATTAACACTGTAGACGCTGATCAAACACACCCTACCTGGTTAACAGTGTAGACGCTGATCAAACACACCCTACCTGGTTAACGGTGTAGACGCTGATCAAACACACCCTACCTGGGTAACAGTGTAGATGCTGATCAAACACACCCTACCTGATTAACGGTGTAGACGCTGATCAAACACACCCTACCTGGTTAACGGTGTAGACGCTGATCAAACACACCCTACCTGGTTAACGGTGTAGACGCTGATCAAACACACCCTACCTGGTTAACAGTGTAGACGCTGATCAAACACACTCTACCTGGTTAACAGTGTAGACGCTGATCAAACACACCCTACCTGGTTAACAGACGCTGATCAAACACACCCTACCTGGTTAACAGACGCTGATCAAACACACCCTACCTGGTTAACAGTGTAGACACTGATCAAACACACCCTACTTGATTAACGGTGTAGACGCTGATCAAACACACCCTACCTGGTTAACAGTGTAGACGCTGATCAAACACACCCCTACTTGGTTAACGGTGTAGAAACTGATCAAACACACCCTACCTGATTAACAGTGTAGACGCTGATCAAACACACCCTACCTGGTTAACAGTGTAGACGCTGATCAAACACACCCCTACCTGGTTAACACACGCCGATCAAACACACCCTACCTGGTTAACAGTGTAGACGCTGATCAAACACACCCTACCTGGTTAACAGTGGAGACGCTGATCAAACACACCCTACCTGGTTAACAGTGTAGACGCTGATCAAACACACCCTACCTGGTTAACAGTGTAGACACTGATCAAACACACCCTACCTGGTTAACAGTGTAGACGCTGATCAAACACACCCTACCTGGTTAACAGTGTAGACGCTGATCAAACACACCCTACCTGGTTAACAGACGCTGATCAAACACACCCTACCTGGTTAACAGTGTAGACACTGATCAAACACACCCTACTTGGTTAACGGTGTAGACGCTGATCAAACACAGCATACCTGGTTAACGGTGTAGACGCTGATCAAACACACCCTACCTGGTTAACAGTGTAGACGCTGATCAAACACACCCTACCTGGTTAACAGTGTAGACGCTGATCAAACACACCCTACCTGGTTAACAGTGTAGACACTGATCAAACACACCCCTACCTGGTTAACGGTGTAGACGATGATCAAACACACCCTACCTGATTAACAGTGTAGACGCTGATCAAACACACCCTACCTGGTTAACAGTGTAGACGCTGATCAAACACACCCCTACCTGGTTAACACACGCCGATCAAACACACCCTACCTGGTTAACAGTGTAGACGCTGATCAAACACACCCTACCTGGTTAACAGTGTAGACACTGATCAAACATACCCTACCTGGTTAACAGTGGAGACGCTGATCAAACACACCCTACCTGGTTAACAGTGTAGACGCTGATCAAACACACCCTACCTGGTTAACAGTGTAGACGCTGATCAAACACACCCTACCTGGTTAACAGTGTAGACGCTCATCAAACACACCCTACCTGGTTAACAGTGTAGACGCTGATCAAACACACCCTACCTGGTTAACAGTGTAGACGCTGATCAAACACACCCTACCTGGTTAACAGTGTAGACGCTGATCAAACACACCCTACCTGGTTAACAGTGTAGACGCTGATCAAACACACCCTACCTGGTTAACAGTGTAGACGCTGATCAAACACACCCTACCTGGTTAACAGTGTAGACACTGATCAAACACACCCTACCTGGTTAACAGTGTAGACGCTGATCAGACACACTCTACCTGGTTAACAGTGTAGACGCTGATCAAACACACCCCTACCTGGTTAACAGACGCTGATCAAACACACCCTACCTGGTTAACAGTGTAGACACTGATCAAACACACCCCTACCTGGTTAACGGTGTAGACGCTGATCAAACACACCCTACCTGGTTAACAGTGTAGATGCTGATCAGACACACCCTACCTGGTTAACAGTGTAGACGCTGATCAAACACACCCCTACCTGGTTAACAGACGCTGATCACACTACCCTACCTGGTTAACAGTGTAGACGCTGATCAAACACACCCTACCTGGTTAACAGTGTAGACACTGATCAAACACACCCTACCTGGTTAACAGCGTAGACGCTGATCAAACACACCCTACCTGGTTAACAGCGTAGACGCTGATCAAACACACCCTACCTGGTTAACAGTGTAGACGCTGATCAAACACACCCTACCTGGTTCACAGTGTAGACGCTGATCAAACACACCCTACCTGGTTAACGGTGTAGACGCTGATCAAACACACCCTACCTGGGTAACAGTGTAGACGCTGATCAAACACACCCTACCTGATTAACGGTGTAGACGCTGATCAAACACACCCTACCTGGTTAACAGTGTAGACGCTGATCAAACACACCCTACCTGGTTAACGGTGTAGACGCTGATCAAACACACCCTACCTGGGTAACAGTGTAGACGCTGATCAAACACACCCTACCTGATTAACGGTGTAGACGCTGATCAAACACACCCTACCTGGTTAACAGTGTAGACGCTGATCAAACACACCCTACCTGGTTAACGGTGTAGACGCTGATCAAACACACCCTACCTGGTTAACAGTGTAGACGCTGATCAAACACCCCCTACCTGGTTAACAGACGCTGATCAAACACACCCTACCTGGTTAACAGTGTAGACGCTGATCAAACACACCCTACCTGGTTAACAGTATAGACACTGATCAAACACACCCTACCTGGTTAACAGCGTAGACGCTGATCAAACACACCCTACCTGGTTAACAGCGTAGACGCTGATCAAACACACCCTACCTGGTTAACAGTGTAGACGCTGATCAAACACACCCTACCTGGTTAACAGTGTAGACGCTGATCAAACACACCCTACCTGGTTAACAGTGTAGACGCTGATCAAACACACCCTACCTGGTTAACGGTGTAGACGCTGATCAAACACACCCTACCTGGTTAACAGTGTAGACGCTGATCAAACACACTCTACCTGGTTAACAGTGTAGACGCTGATCAAACACACCCTACCTGGTTAACAGACGCTGATCAAACACACCCTACCTGGTTAACAGTGTAGACACTGATCAAACACACCCTACCTGGTTAACAGTGTAGACGCTGATCAAACACACCCCTACCTGGTTAACAGACGCTGATCACACTACCCTACCTGGTTAACAGTGTAGACGCTGATCAAACACACCCTACCTGGTTAACAGTGTAGACACTGATCAAACACACCCTACCTGGTTAACAGCGAGACGCTGATCAAACACACCCTACCTGGTTAACAGCGTAGACGCTGATCAAACACACCCTACCTGGTTAACAGTGTAGACGCTGATCAAACACACCCTACCTGGTTCACAGTGTAGACGCTGATCAAACACACCCTACCTGGTTAACGGTGTAGACGCTGATCAAACACACCCTACCTGGGTAACAGTGTAGACGCTGATCAAACACACCCTACCTGATTAACGGTGTAGACGCTGATCAAACACACCCTACCTGGTTAACAGTGTAGACGCTGATCAAACACACCCTACCTGGTTAACGGTGTAGACGCTGATCAAACACACCCTACCTGGGTAACAGTGTAGACGCTGATCAAACACACCCTACCTGATTAACGGTGTAGACGCTGATCAAACACACCCTACCTGGTTAACAGTGTAGACGCTGATCAAACACACCCTACCTGGTTAACGGTGTAGACGCTGATCAAACACACCCTACCTGGTTAACAGTGTAGACGCTGATCAAACACCCCCCTACCTGGTTAACAGACGCTGATCAAACACACCCTACCTGGTTAACAGTGTAGACGCTGATCAAACACACCCTACCTGGTTAACAGTATAGACACTGATCAAACACACCCTACCTGGTTAACAGCGTAGACGCTGATCAAACACACCCTACCTGGTTAACAGCGTAGACGCTGATCAAACACACCCTACCTGGTTAACAGTGTAGACGCTGATCAAACACACCCTACCTGGTTAACAGTGTAGACGCTGATCAAACACACCCTACCTGGTTAACAGTGTAGATGCTGATCAAACACACCCTACCTGGTTAACAGTGTAGACGCTGATCAAACACACCCTACCTGGTTAACGGTGTAGACGCTGATCAAACACACCCTACCTGGTTAACAGTGTAGACGCTGATCAAACACACTCTACCTGGTTAACAGTGTAGACGCTGATCAAACACACCCTACCTGGTTAACAGACGCTGATCAAACACACCCTACCTGGTTAACAGTGTAGACACTGATCAAACACACCCTACTTGGTTAACGGTGTAGACGCTGATCAAACACACCCTACCTGGTTAACAGTGTAGACGCTGATCAAACACACCCCTACTTGGTTAACGGTGTAGACGCTGATCAAACACACCCTACCTGGTTAACAGTGTAGACGCTGATTAGACACACCCTACCTGGTTAACAGTGTAGACGCTGATCAAACACACCCCTACCTGGTTAACAGACGCTGATCAAACACACCATACCTGGTTAACAGTGTAGACGCTGATCAAACACACCCTACCTGGTTAACAGTGTAGACACTGATCAAACACACCCCTACCTGGTTAACGATGTAGACGATGATCAAACACACCCTACCTGATTAACAGTGTAGACGCTGATCAAACACACCCTACCTGGTTAACAGTGTAGACGCTGATCAAACACACCCCTACCTGGTTAACACACGCCGATCAAACACACCCTACCTGGTTAAAAGTGTAGACGCTGATCAAACACACCCTACCTGGTTAACAGTGTAGACACTGATCAAACATACCCTACCTGGTTAACAGTGGAGACGCTGAGCAAACACACACTACCTGGTTAACAGTGTAGACGCTGATCAAACACACCCTACCTGGTTAACAGTGTAGACACTGATCAAACACACCCTACCTGGTTAACAGTGTAGACGCTGATCAAACACACCCGACCTGGTTAACAGTGTAGACGCTGATCAAACACACCCTACCTGGTTAACAGACGCTGATCAAACACACCCTACCTGGTTAACAGACGCTGATCAAACACACCCTACCTGGTTAACAGTGTAGACACTGATCAAACACACCCTACTTGGTTAACGGTGTAGACGCTGATCAAACACACCCTACCTGGTTAACAGTGTAGACGCTGATCAAACACACCCCTACTTGGTTAACGGTGTAGACGCTGATCAAACACACCCTACCTGGTTAACAGTGTAGACACTGATCAAACACACCCTACCTGGTTAACAGTGTAGACACTGATCAAACACACCCTACCTGGTTAACAGTGTAGACGCTGATCAAACACACCCTACCTGGTTAACAGTGTAGACGCTGATCAGACACACTCTACCTGGTTAACAGTGTAGACGCTGATCAAACACACCCCTACCTGGTTAACAGACGCTGATCAAACACACCCTACCTGGTTAACAGTGTAGACACTGATCAAACACACCCCTACCTGGTTAACAGTGTAGACACTGATCAAACATACCCTACTTGGTTAATGGTGTAGACGCTGATCAAACACACCCTACCTGGTTAACAGTGTAGACGCTGATCAAACACACCCCTACTTGGTTAACGGTGTAGACGCTGATCAAACACACCCTACCTGGTTAACAGTGTAGATGCTGATCAGACACACCCTACCTGGTTAACAGTGTAGACGCTGATCAAACACACCCCTACCTGGTTAACAGACGCTGATCAAACACACCCTACCTGGTTAACAGTGTAGACGCTGATCAAACACACCCTACCTGGTTAACAGTGTAGACGCTGATCAAACACACCCTACCTGGTTCACAGTGTAGACGCTGATCAAACACACCCTACCTGGTTCACAGTGTAGACGCTGATCAAACACACCCTACCTGGTTAACAGTGTAGACGCTGATCAGACACACCCTACCTGGTTAACAGTGTAGACGCTGATCAAACACACCCCTACCTGGTTAACAGAGACGCTGATCAAACACACCCTACCTGGTTAACAGTGTAGACGCTGATCAAACACACCCTACCTGGTTAACAGTGTAGACACTGATCAAACACACCCCCTACCTGGTTAACAATGTAGACGCTGATCAAACACACCCTACCTGTTTAACAGTGTAGACACTGATCAAACACACCCTACCTGGTTAACAGTGTAGACACTGATCAAACACACCCTACCTGGTTAACAGTGTAGACGCTGATCAAACACACCCTACCTGGTTAACAGTGTAGACGCTGATCAAACACACCCTACCTGATTAACAGTGTAGACGCTGATCAAACACACCCTACCTGGTTAACAGTGTAGACGCTGATCAAACACACCCTACCTGGTTAACAGTGTAGACGGTGATCAAACACACCCTACCTGGTTAACAGTGTAGACGCTGATCAAACACACCCTACCTGGTTAACAGTGTAGACACTGATCAAACACACCCCTACCTGCTTAACGCTGTAGACGATGATCAAACACACCCTACCTGATTAACAGTGTAGACGCTGATCAAACACACCCTACCTGGTTAACAGTGTAGACGCTGATCAAACACACCCCTACCTGGTTAACACACGCCGATCAAACACACCCTAACTGGTTAACAGTGTAGACGCTGATCAAACACACCCTACCTGGTTAACAGTGTAGACACTGATCAAACATACCCTACCTGGTTAACAGTGGAGACGCTGATCAAACACACCCTACCTGGTTAACAGTGTAGACGCTGATCAAACACACCCTACCTGGTTAACAGTGTAGACACTGATCAAACACACCCTACCTGGTTAACAGTGTAGACGCTGATCAAACACACCCTACCTGGTTAACAGTGTAGACGCTGATCAAACACACCCTACCTGGTTAACAGACGCTGATCAAACACACCCTACCTGGATAACAGTGTAGACACTGATCAAACACACCCTACGTGGTTAACAGTGTAGACACTGATCAAACACACCCTACCTGGTTAACAGTGTAGACGCTGATCAAACACACCCGACCTGGTTAACAGTGTAGACGCTGATCAAACACACCCTACCTGGTTAACAGACGCTGATCAAACACACCCTACCTGGTTAACAGACGCTGATCAAACACACCCTACCTGGTTAACAGTGTAGACACTGATCAAACACACCCTACCTGGTTAACGGTGTAGACGCTGATCAAACCCACCCTACCTGGTTAACAGTGTAGACGCTGATCAAACACACCCCTACTTGGTTAACGGTGTAGACGCTGATCAAACACACCCTACCTGGTTAACAGTGTAGACACTGATCAAACACACCCTACCTGGTTAACAGTGTAGACACTGATCAAACACACCCTACCTGGTTAACAGTGTAGACGCTGATCAAACACACCCTACCTGGTTAACAGTGTAGACGCTGATCAGACACACTCTACCTGGTTAACAGTGTAGACGCTGATCAAACACACCCCTACCTGGTTAACAGACGCTGATCAAACACACCCTACCTGGTTAACAGTGTAGACACTGATCAAACACACCCTACCTGGTTAACAGTGTAGACACTGATCAAACATACCCTACTTGGTTAATGGTGTAGACGCTGATCAAACACACCCTACCTGGTTAACAGTGTAGACGCTGATCAAACACACCCCTACTTGGTTAACGGTGTAGACGCTGATCAAACACACCCTACCTGGTTAACAGTGTAGATGCTGATCAGACACACCCTACCTGGTTAACAGTGTAGACGCTGATCAAACACACGCCTACCTGGTTAACAGACGCTGATCAAACACACCCTACCTGGTTAACAGTGTAGACGCTGATCAAACACACCCTACCTGGTTAACAGTGTAGACGCTGATCAAACACACCCTACCTGGTTAACAGTGTAGACGCTGATCAAACACACCCTACCTGGTTCACAGTGTAGACGCTGATCAAACACACCCTACCTGGTTAACAGTGTAGACGCTGATCAAACACACCCTACCTGGTTAACAGTGTAGACGCTGATCAGACACACCCTACCTGGTTAACAGTGTAGACGCTGATCAAACACACCCCTACCTGGTTAACAGAGACGCTGATCAAACACACCCTACCTGGTTAACAGTGTAGACGCTGATCAAACACACCCTACCTGGTTAACAGTGTAGACGCTGATCAAACACACCCTACCTGGTTAACAGTGTAGACGCTGATCAAACACACCCTACCTGGTTAACAGTGTAGACGCTGATCAAACACACCCTACCTGGTTAACAGTGTAGACGCTGATCAAACACACCCTACCTGGTTAACAGTGTAGACGCTGATCAAACACACCCTACCTGGTTAACAGTGTAGACGCTGATCAAACACACCCTACCTGGTTAACAGTGTAGACGGTGATCAAACACACCCTACCTGGTTAACAGTGTAGACGCTGATCAAACACACCCTACCTGGTTAACAGTGTAGACGCTGATCAAACACACCCCTACCTGCTTAACGCAGTGAGACGATGATCAAACACACCCTACCTGGTTAACAGTGTAGACGCTGATCAAACACACCCTACCTGGTTAACAGTGTAGACGCTGATCAAACACACCCCTACCTGGTTAACAGACGCCGATCAAACACACCCTAACTGGTTAACAGTGTAGACGCTGATCAAACACACCCTACCTGGTTAACAGTGTAGACGCTGATCAAACACACCCTACCTGGTTAACAGTGTAGACGCTGATCAAACACACCCTACCTGGTTAACAGTGTAGACGCTGATCAAACACACCCTACCTGGTTAACAGTGTAGACGCTGATCAAACACACCCTACCTGGTTAACAGTGTAGACGCTGATCAAACACACCCTACCTGGTTAACAGTGTAGACGCTGATCAAACACACCCTACCTGGTTAACGAGACGCTGATCAAACACACCCTACCTGGTTAACAGTGTAGACGCTGATCAAACACACCCTACTTGGTTAACGGTGTAGACGCTGATCAAACACAGCCTACCTGGTTAACAGTGTAGACGCTGATCAAACACACCCTACCTGGTTAACAGTGTAGACGCTGATCAAACACACCCCTACCTGGTTAACGGTGTAGACGCTGATCAAACACACCCTACGTGGTTAACAGTGTAGACGCTGATCAAACACACCCTACCTGGTTAACAGCGTAGACGCTGATCAAACACACCCTACCTGGTTAACAGCGGACGCTGATCAAACACACCCTACCTGGTTAACAGCGTAGACGCTGATCAAACACACCCTACCTGGTTAACAGCGTAGACGCTGATCAAACACACCCTACCTGGTTAACAGTGTAGACGCTGATCAAACACACCCTACCTGGTTAACAGTGTAGACGCTGATCAAACACACCCTACCTGGTTAACAGTGTAGACGCTGATCAAACACACCCTACCTGGTTAACAGTGTAGACACTGATCAAACACACCCCTACCTGGTTAACGGTGTAGACGATGATCAAACACACCCTACCTGATTAACAGTGTAGACGCTGATCAAACACACCCTACCTGGTTAACAGTGTAGACGCTGATCAAACACACCCCTACCTGGTTAACCACGCCGATCAAACACACCCTACCTGGTTAACAGTGTAGACGCTGATCAAACACACCCTACCTGGTTAACAGTGTAGACACTGATCAAACACACCCTACCTGGTTAACAGTGGAGACGCTGATCAAACACACCCTACCTGGTTAACAGTGTAGACGCTGATCAAACACACCCTACCTGGTTAACAGTGTAGACGCTGATCAAACACACCCTACCTGGTTAACAGTGTAGACGCTGATCAAACACACCCTACCTGGTTAACAGTGTAGACGCTGATCAAACACACCCTACCTGGTTAACAGTGTAGACGCTGATCAAACACACCCTACCTGGTTAACAGTGTAGACGCTGATCAAACACACCCTACCTGGTTAACAGTGTAGACGCTGATCAAACACACCCTACCTGGTTAACAGTGTAGACGCTGATCAAACACACCCTACCTGGTTAACAGTGTAGACGCTGATCAAACACACCCTACCTGGTTAACAGTGTAGACGCTGATCAGACACACCCTACCTGGTTAACAGTGTAGACGCTGATCAAACACACCCCTACCTGGTTAACAGAGACGCTGATCAAACACACCCTACCTGGTTAACAGTGTAGACGCTGATCAAACACACCCCTACCTGGTTAACGGTGTAGACGCTGATCAAACACACCCTACCTGGTTAACAGTGTAGACGCTGATCAAACACACCCTACCTGGTTAACAGTGTAGACGCTGATCAAACACACCCTACCTGGTTAACAGGAGACGCTGATCAAACACACCCTACCTGGTTAACAGTGTAGACGCTGATCAAACACACCCTACCTGGTTAACAGTGTAGACGCTGATCAAACACACCCTACCTGGTTAACAGTAGACGCTGATCAAACACACCCTACCTGGTTAACAGCGTAGACGCTGATCAAACACACCCTACCTGGTTAACAGTGTAGACGCTGATCAAACACACCCCTACCTGGTTCACAGTGTAGACGCTGATCAAACACACCCTACCTGGTTAACGGTGTAGACGCTGATCAAACACACCCTACCTGGTTAACAGTGTAGACGCTGATCAAACACACCCTACCTGGTTAACAGTGTAGACGCTGATCAAACACACCCTACCTGGTTAACAGTGTAGACGCTGATCAAACACACCCTACCTGGTTAACAGTGTAGACGCTGATCAAACACACCCTACCTGGGTAACAGTGTAGACGCTGATCAAACACACCCTACCTGGTTAACAGCGTAGAGCGCTGATCAAACACACCCTACCTGGTTAACAGCGTAGACGCTGATCAAACACACCCTACCTGGTTAACAGTGTAGACGCTGATCAAACACACCCTACCTGGTTAACAGTGTAGACGCTGATCAAACACACCCTACCTGGTTAACAGTGTAGACGCTGATCAAACACACCCTACCTGGTTAACAGTGTAGACGCTGATCAAACACACCCTACCTGGTTAACGGTGTAGACGCTGATCAAACACACCCTACCTGGTTAACAGTGTAGACGCTGATCAAACACACCCTACCTGGTTAACAGTGTAGACGCTGATCAAACACACCCTACCTGGTTAACAGTGTAGACGCTGATCAAACACACCCTACCTGGTTAACAGTGTAGACGCTGATCAAACACACCCTACCTGGTTAACAGTGTAGACGCTGATCAAACACACCCTACCTGGTTAACGGTGTAGACGCTGATCAAACACACCCTACCTGGTTAACAGTGTAGACGCTGATCAAACACACCCCTACCTGGTTAACAGTGTAGACGCTGATCAAACACACCCTACCTGGTTAACAGTGTAGACGCGATCAAACACACCCTACCTGGTTAACAGTGTAGACACTGATCAAACACACCCTACCTGGTTAACAGCGTAGACGCTGATCAAACACACCCTACCTGGTTAACAGAGACGCTGATCAAACACACCCTACCTGGTTAACAGTGTAGACGCTGATCAAACACACCCTACCTGGTTAACGTGTAGACGCTGATCAAACACACCCTACCTGGTTAACAGTGTAGACGCTGATCAAACACACCCTACCTGGTTAACAGTGTAGACGCTGATCAAACACACCCTACCTGGTTAACAGTGTAGACGCTGATCAAACACACCCTACCTGGTTAACAGTGTAGACGCTGATCAAACACACCCTACCTGGTTAACAGTGTAGACGCTGATCAAACACACCCTACCTGGTTAACAGTGTAGACGCTGATCAAACACACCCTACCTGTTAACAGTGTAGACGCTGATCAAACACACCCCTACCTGGTTAACAGTGTAGACGCTGATCAAACACACCCCTACCTGGTTAACGGTGTAGACGCTGATCAAACACACCCTACCTGGTTAACAGTGTAGACGCTGATCAAACACACCCTACCTGGTTAACGGTGTAGACGCTGATCAAACACACCCTACCTGGTTAACAGTGTAGACGCTGATCAAACACACCCTACCTGGTTAACAGTGTAGACGCTGATCAAACACACCCTACCTGGTTAACAGTGTAGACGCTGATCAAACACACCCTACCTGGTTAACAGAGACGCTGATCAAACACACCCTACCTGGTTAACAGTGTAGACGCTGATCAAACACACCCTACCTGGTTAACATAGACGCTGATCAAACACACCCTACCTGGTTAACAGTGTAGACGCTGATCAAACACACCCTACCTGGTTAACAGCGTAGACGCTGATCAAACACACCCTACCTGGTTAACAGTGTAGACGGCTGATCAAACACACCCTACCTGGTTAACAGTGTAGACGCTGATCAAACACACCCTACCTGGTTAACAGTGTAGACGCTGATCAAACACACCCTACCTGGTTAACAGTGTAGACGCTGATCAAACACACCCTACCTGGTTAACAGTGTAGACGCTGATCAAACACACCCCTACCTGGTTAACAGTGTAGACGCTGATCAAACACACCCTACCTGGTTAACAGTGTAGACGCTGATCAAACACACCCTACCTGGTTAACAGTGTAGACGCTGATCAAACACACCCTACCTGGTTAACAGTGTAGACGCTGATCAAACACACCCTACCTGGTTAACAGTGTAGACGCTGATCAAACACACCCTACCTGGTTAACAGTGTAGACGCTGATCAAACACACCCCTACCTGGTTAACAGTGTAGACGCTGATCAAACACACCCTACCTGGTTAACAGTGTAGACGCTGATCAGACACACCCTACCTGGTTAACAGTGTAGACGCTTGATCAAACACACCCTACCTGGTTAACAGACGCTGATCAAACACACCATACCTGGTTAACAGTGTAGACGCTGATCAAACACACCCTACCTGGTTAACAGTGTAGACACTGATCAAACACACCCTACCTGGTTAACGGTGTAGACGCTGATCAAACACACCCTACCTGGTTAACAGTGTAGACGCTGATCAAACACACCCTACCTGGTTAACAGTGTAGACGCTGATCAAACACACCCCTACCTGGTTAACAGGTGTAGACGCTGATCAAACACACCCTACCTGGTTAAAAGTGTAGACGCTGATCAAACACACCCTACCTGGTTAACAGTTAGACACTGATCAAACACACCCTACCTGGTTAACAGTGGAGACGCTGATCAAACACACACTACCTGGTTAACAGTGTAGACGCTGATCAAACACACCCTACCTGGTTAACAGTGTAGACGCTGATCAAACACACCCCTACCTGGTTAACAGTGTAGACGCTGATCAAACACACCCGACCTGGTTAACAGTGTAGACGCTGATCAAACACACCCTACCTGGTTAACGGTGAGACGCTGATCAAACACACCCTACCTGGTTAACAGTAGACGCTGATCAAACACACCCTACCTGGTTAACAGTGTAGACACTGATCAAACACACCCTACCTGGTTAACGGTGTAGACGCTGATCAAACACACCCTACCTGGTTAACAGTGTAGACGCTGATCAAACACACCCTACCTGGTTAACGGTGTAGACGCTGATCAAACACACCCTACCTGGTTAACAGTGTAGACGCTGATCAAACACACCCTACCTGGTTAACAGTGTAGACGCTGATCAAACACACCCTACCTGGTTAACAGTGTAGACGCTGATCAAACACACCCTACCTGGTTAACAGTGTAGACGCTGATCAAACACACTCTACCTGGTTAACAGTGTAGACGCTGATCAAACACACCCCTACCTGGTTAACAAGACGCTGATCAAACACACCCTACCTGGTTAACAGTGTAGACGCTGATCAAACACACCCTACCTGGTTAACAGTGTAGACACTGATCAAACACACCCTACCTGGTTAACAGTGTAGACGCTGATCAAACACACCTACCTGGTTAACGGTGTAGACGCTGATCAAACACACCCCTACTTGGTTAACGTAGTACGCTGATCAAACACACCCTACCTGGTTAACAGTGTAGACGCTGATCAGACACACCCTACCTGGTTAACAGTGTAGACGCTGATCAAACACACCCTACCTGGTTAACGTAGACGCTGATCAAACACACCCTACCTGGTTAACAGTGTAGACGCTGATCAAACACACCCTACCTGGTTAACAGTGTAGACGCTGATCAAACACACCCTACCTGGTTAACAGTGTAGACGCTGATCAAACACACCCTACCTGGTTAACAGTGTAGAGCGCTGATCAAACACACCCTACCTGGTTAACAGTGTAGACGCTGATCAAACACACCCTACCTGGTTAACAGTGTAGACGCTGATCAGACACACCCTACCTGGTTAACAGTGTAGACGCTGATCAAACACACCCTACCTGGTTAACAGAGACGCTGATCAAACACACCTACCTGGTTAACAGTGTAGACGCTGATCAAACACACCCTACCTGGTTAACAGTGTAGACGCTGATCAAACACACCCCTACCTGGTTAACAATGTAGACGCTGATCAAACACACCCTACCTGGTTAACAGTGTAGACACTGATCAAACACACCCTACCTGGTTAACAGTGTAGACGCTGATCAAACACACCCTACCTGGTTAACAGTGTAGACGCTGATCAAACACACCCTACCTGGTTAACAGTGTAGACGCTGATCAAACACACCCTACCTGGTTAACAGTGTAGACGCTGATCAAACACACCCTACCTGGTTAACAGTGTAGACGCTGATCAAACACACCCTACCTGGTTAACAGTGTAGACGCTGATCAAACACACCCTACCTGGTTAACAGTGTAGACGCTGATCAAACACACCCTACCTGGTTAACAGTGTAGACACTGATCAAACACACCCTACCTGGTTAACGGTGTAGACGATGATCAAACACACCCTACCTGGTTAACAGTGTAGACGCTGATCAAACACACCCTACCTGGTTAACAGTGTAGACGCTGATCAAACACACCCCTACCTGGTTAACAGTGTAGACGCTGATCAAACACACCCTACCTGGTTAACAGTGTAGACGCTGATCAAACACACCCTACCTGGTTAACAGTGTAGACGCTGATCAAACACACCCTACCTGGTTAACAGTGAGACGCTGATCAAACACACCCTACCTGGTTAACAGTGTAGACGCTGATCAAACACACCCTACCTGGTTAACAGTGTAGACGCTGATCAAACACACCCTACCTGGTTAACAGTGTAGACGCTGATCAAACACACCCTACCTGGTTAACAGTGTAGACGCTGATCAAACACACCCCTACCTGGTTAACAGACGCTGATCAAACACACCCCTACCTGGTTAACAGTGTAGACGCTGATCAAACACAACCTACCTGGTTAACAGTGTAGACGCTGATCAAACACACCCTACCTGGTTAACAGTGTAGACGCTGATCAAACACACCCGACCTGGTTAACAGTGTAGACGCTGATCAAACACACCCTACCTGGTTAACAGTGTAGACGCTGATCAAACACACCCTACCTGGTTAACAGTGTAGACGCTGATCAAACACACCCTACCTGGTTAACAGTGTAGACGCTGATCAAACACACCCTACCTGGTTAACAGTGTAGACGCTGATCAAACACACCCTACCTGGTTAACGGTGTAGACGCTGATCAAACACACCCCTACCTGGTTAACAGTGTAGACGCTGATCAAACACACCCCTACCTGGTTAACAGTGTAGACGCTGATCAAACACACCCTACCTGGTTAACAGTGTAGACGCTGATCAAACACACCCTACCTGGTTAACAGTGTAGACGCTGATCAAACACACCCCTACCTGGTTAACAGTGTAGACGCTGATCAAACACACCCTACCTGGTTAACAGTGTAGACGCTGATCAAACACACCCTACCTGGTTAACAGTGTAGACGCTGATCAAACACACCCTACCTGGTTAACAGTGTAGACACTGATCAAACACACCCTACCTGGTTAACAGTGTAGACGCTGATCAAACACACCCTACCTGGTTAACAGTGAGACGCTGATCAAACACACCCTACCTGGTTAACAGTGTAGACGCTGATCAAACACACCCTACCTGGTTAACAGTGTAGACGCTGATCAAACACACCCTACCTGGTTAACAGTGTAGACGCTGATCAAACACACCCTACCTGGTTAACAGTGTAGACGCTGATCAAACACACCCTACCTGGTTAACAGTGTAGACGCTGATCAAACACACCCTACCTGGTTAACAGTGTAGACGCTGATCAAACACACCCTACCTGGTTAACAGTGTAGACGCTGATCAAACACACCCTACCTGGTTAACGTGTAGACGCTGATCAAACACACCCTACCTGGTTAACAGTGTAGACGCTGATCAAACACACCCTACCTGGTTAACGAGACGCTGATCAAACACACCCTACCTGGTTAACAGTGTAGACGCTGATCAAACACACCCTACTTGGTTAACAGTGTAGACGCCGATCAAACACACCCTACCTGGTTAACAGTGTAGACGCTGATCAAACACACCCTACCTGGTTAACAGTGTAGACGCTGATCAAACACACCCCTACCTGGTTAACAGTGTAGACGCTGATCAAACACACCCTACCTGGTTAACAGTGTAGACGCTGATCAAACACACCCTACCTGGTTAACAGTGTAGACGCTGATCAAACACACCCCTACCTGGTTAACGGCGTGACGCTGATCAAACACACCCTACCTGGTTAACAGTGTAGACGCTGATCAAACACACCCTACCTGGTTAACAGTGTAGACGCTGATCAAACACACCCTACCTGGTTAACGTGTAGACGCTGATCAAACACACCCTACCTGGTTAACAGTGTAGACGCTGATCAAACACACCCTACCTGGTTAACAGTGTAGACGCTGATCAAACACACCCTACCTGGTTAACAGTGTGAGACGCTGATCAAACACACCCTACCTGGTTAACAGTGTAGACGCTGATCAAACACACCCTACCTGGTTAACAGTGTAGACGCTGATCAAACACACCCTACCTGGTTAACAGTGTAGACGCTGATCAAACACACCCTACCTGGTTAACAGTGTAGACGCTGATCAAACACACCCTA
Organism: Salmo salar; assembly: GCF_905237065.1. NCBI lineage: Eukaryota > Metazoa > Chordata > Actinopteri > Salmoniformes > Salmonidae > Salmo > Salmo salar. The sequence goes on along the minus strand of NC_059446.1, from coordinate 78,117,937 downwards.
CCTGGTTAACAGTGTAGACGCTGATCAAACACACCCCTACCTGGTTAACAGCGTAGACGCTGATCAAACACACCCTACCTGGTTAACAGTGTAGACGCTGATCAAACACACCCTACCTGGTTAACAGTGTAGACGCTGATCAAACACACCCTACCTGGTTAACAGTGTAGACGCTGATCAAACACACCCTACCTGGTTAACAGTGTAGACGCTGATCAAACACACCCTACCTGGTTAACAGTGAGACGCTGATCAAACACACCCTACCTGGTTAACAGTGTAGACGCTGATCAAACACACCCTACCTGGTTAACAGTGTAGACGCTGATCAAACACACCCTACCTGGTTAACAGTGTAGACGCTGATCAAACACACCCTACCTGGTTAACAGTGTAGACGCCGATCAAACACACCCTACCTGGTTAACAGTGTAGACGCTGATCAAACACACCCTACCTGGTTAACAGTGTAGACGCTGATCAAACACACCCTACCTGGTTAACAGTGTAGACGCTGATCAAACACACCCTACCTGGTTAACAGTGTAGACGCTGATCAAACACACCCTACCTGGTTAACAGTGTAGACGCTGATCAAACACACCCTACCTGGTTAACAGTGTAGACGCTGATCAAACACACCCCACGTGGTTAACAGTGTAGACGCTGATCAAACACACCCTACCTGGTTAACAGCGTAGACGCTGATCAAACACACCCTACCTGGTTAACAGTGTAGACGCTGATCAAACACACCCTACCTGGTTAACAGTGTAGACGCTGATCAAACACACCCTACCTGGTTAACAGTGTAGACGCTGATCAAACACACCCTACCTGGTTAACAGTGTAGACGCTGATCAAACACACCCTACCTGGTTAACAGTGTAGACGCTGATCAAACACACCCTACCTGGTTAACAGTGTAGACGCTGATCAAACACACCCTACCTGGTTAACAGTGTAGACGCTGATCAAACACACCCCTACCTGGTTAACAGTGACGCCGATCAAACACAGCCTAACTGGTTAACAGTGTAGACGCTGATCAAACACACCCTACCTGGTTAACAGTGTAGACGCTGATCAAACACACCCTACCTGGTTAACAGTGGAGACGCTGATCAAACACACCCTACCTGGTTAACAGTGTAGACGCTGATCAAACACACCCTACCTGGTTAACAGTGTAGACGCTGATCAAACACACCCTACCTGGTTAACAGTGTAGACGCTGATCAAACACACCCTACCTGGTTAACAGTGTAGACGCTGATCAAACACACCCTACCTGGTTAACAGACGGCTGATCAAACACACCCTACCTGGATAACAGTGTAGACACTGATCAAACACACCCTACTTGGTTAACAGTGTAGACGCTGATCAAACACAGCCTACCTGGTTAACAGTGTAGACGCTGATCAAACACACCCTACCTGGTTAACAGTGTAGACGCTGATCAAACACACCCTACCTGGTTAACGGTGTAGACGCTGATCAAACACACCCTACCTGGTTAACAGTGTAGACGCTGATCAAACACACCTCTACCTGGTTAACAGTGTAGACGCCGATCAAACACACCCTACCTGGAAAACAGGACGCTGATCAAACACACCCTACCTGGTTAACAGATGCTGATCAAACACACCCTACCTGGTTAACAGTGTAGACGCTGATCAAACACACCCTACTTGGTTAACGGTGTAGACGCTGATCAAACACACCCTACCTGGTTAACAGTGTAGACGCTGATCAAACACACCCTACCTGGTTAACAGTGTAGACACTGATCAAACACACCCTACCTGGTTAACAGTGTAGACGCTGATCAAACACACCCCTACCTGGTTAACAAGACGCGATCAAACACACCCTACCTGGTTAACAGTGTAGACGCTGATCAAACACACCCTACCTGGTTAACAGTGTAGACGCTGATCAAACATACCCTACCTGGTTAACAGTGTAGACGCTGATCAAACACACCCTACCTGGTTAACAGTGTAGACGCTGATCAAACACACCCTACCTGGTTAACAGTGTAGACGCTGATCAAACACACCCCTACCTGGTTAACAGTGTAGACGCTGATCAAACACACCCTACTTGGTTAACAGTGTAGACGCTGATCAAACACACACCTACCTGGTTAACGGTGTAGACGATGATCAAACACACCCTACCTGGTTAACAGTGTAGACGCCAGATCAAACACACCCTACCTGGTTAACAGTGTAGACGCTGATCAAACACACCCTACCTGGTTAACAGTGAGACGCTGATCAAACACACCCTACCTGGTTAACAGGACGCTGATCAAACACACCCTAACTGGTTAACAGTGTAGACGCTGATCAAACACACCCTACCTGGTTAACAGTGTAGACGCTGATCAAACACACACTACCTGGTTAACAGTGTAGACGCTGATCAAACACACCCTACCTGGTTAACAGTGTAGACGCTGATCAAACACACCCTACCTGGTTAACAGCGTAGACGCTGATCAAACACACCCTACCTGGTTAACAGCGTAGACGCTGATCAAACACACCCTACCTGGTTAACAGCGTAGACGCTGATCAAACACACCCTACCTGGTTAACACGCGCCGATCAAACACACCCTACCTGGTTAACAGTGTAGACGCTGATCAAACACACCCTACCTGGTTAACAGTGTAGACGCTGATCAAACACACCCTACCTGGTTAACAGTGTAGACGCTGATCAAACACACCCCTACCTGGTTAACACACGCCGATCAAACACACCCTACCTGGTTAACAGTGTAGACGCTGATCAAACACACCCTACCTGGTTAACAGTGTAGACGCTGATCAAACACACCCTACCTGGTTAACAGCGTAGACGCTGATCAAACACACCCTACCTGGTTAACAGTGTAGACGCTGATCAAACACACCCTACCTGGTTAACGGTGTAGACGCTGATCAAACACACCCTACCTGGTTAACAGTGTAGACGCTTGATCAAACACACCCTACCTGGTTCACAGTGTAGACGCTGATCAAACACACCCTACCTGGTTAACAGTGTAGACGCTGATCAAACACACCCTACCTGGTTAACAGTGTAGACGCTGATCAAACACACCCTACCTGGTTAACGGTGTAGACGCTGATCAAACACACCCCTACCTGGTTAACAGCACACCGATCAAACACAGCCCTAACTGGTTAACAGTGTAGACGCTGATCAAACACACCCTACCTGGTTAACAGTGTAGACGCTGATCAAACACACCCTACCTGGTTAACAGTGTAGACGCTGATCAAACACACCCTACCTGGTTAACAGTGTAGACGCTGATCAAACACACCCTACCTGGTTAACAGTGTAGACGCTGATCAAAACACACCCTACCTGGTTAACAGTGTAGACGCTGATCAAACACACCCTACCTGGTTAACAGTGTAGACGCTGATCAAACACACCCTACTTGGTTAACAGGACGCTGATCAAACACACCCTACCTGGATAACAGTGTAGACACTGATCAAACACACCCTACCTGGTTAACGGTGTAGACGCTGATCAAACACAGCCTACCTGGTTAACAGTGTAGACGCTGATCAAACACACCCTACCTGGTTAACAGTGTAGACGCTGATCAAACACACCCTACCTGGTTAACAGTGTAGACGCTGATCAAACACACCCTACGTGGTTAACAGTGTAGACGCTGATCAAACACACCCTACCTGGTTAACAGCGTAGACGCTGATCAAACACACCCTACCTGGTTAACAGCGTAGACGCTGATCAAACACACCCTACCTGGTTAACAGCGTAGACGCTGATCAAACACACCCTACCTGGTTAACACACGCCGATCAAACACACCCTACCTGGTTAACAGTGTAGACGCTGATCAAACACACCCTACCTGGTTAACGGTGTAGACGCTGATCAAACACACCCTACCTGGGTAACAGTGTAGACGCTGATCAAACACACCCTACCTGGTTAACGGTGTAGACGCTGATCAAACACACCCTACCTGGTTAACGGTGTAGACGCTGATCAAACACACCCTACCTGGTTAACGGTGTAGACGCTGATCAAACACACCCTACCTGGTTAACAGTGTAGACGCTGATCAAACACACCCCTACCTGGTTAACAGACGCTGATCAAACACACCCTACCTGGTTAACAGTGTAGACGCTGATCAAACACACCCTACCTGGTTAACAGTATAGACGCTGATCAAACACACCCTACCTGGTTAACAGCGTAGACGCTGATCAAACACACCCTACCTGGTTAACAGCGTAGACGCTGATCAAACACACCCTACCTGGTTAACAGTGTAGACGCTGATCAAACACACCCTACCTGGTTAACAGTGTAGACGCTGATCAAACACACCCTACCTGGTTAACAGTGTAGACGCTGATCAAACACACCCTACCTGGTTAACAGTGTAGACGCTGATCAAACACACCCTACCTGGTTAACGGTGTAGACGCTGATCAAACACACCCTACCTGGTTAACAGTGTAGACGCTGATCAAACACACCCTACCTGGTTAACAGACGCTGATCAAACACACCCTACCTGGTTAACAGACGCTGATCAAACACACCCTAACTGGTTAACAGTGTAGACGCTGATCAAACACACCCTACCTGGTTAACAGTGTAGACGCTGATCAAACACACCCTACCTGGTTAACAGTGTAGACGCTGATCAAACACACCCTACGTGGTTAACAGTGTAGACGCTGATCAAACACACCCTACCTGGTTAACAGCGTAGACGCTGATCAAACACACCCTACCTGGTTAACAGCGTAGACGCTGATCAAACACACCCTACCTGGTTAACAGCGTAGACGCTGATCAAACACACCCTACCTGGTTAACACACGCCGATCAAACACACCCTACCTGGTTAACAGTGTAGACGCTGATCAAACACACCCTACCTGGTTAACAGTGTAGACGCTGATCAAACACACCCTACCTGGTTAACAGTGTAGACGCTGATCAAACACACCCCTACCTGGTTAACACACGCCGATCAAACACACCCTACCTGGTTAACAGTGTAGACGCTGATCAAACACACCCTACCTGGTTAACAGTGTAGACGCTGATCAAACACACCCTACCTGGTTAACAGCGTAGACGCTGATCAAACACACCCTACCTGGTTAACAGTGTAGACGCTGATCAAACACACCCTACCTGGTTAACAGTGTAGACACTGATCAAACACACCCTACCTGGTTAACAGTGTAGACGCTGATCAAACACACCCTACCTGGTTCACAGTGTAGACGCTGATCAAACACACCCTACCTGGTTAACAGTGTAGACGCTGATCAAACACACCCTACCTGGTTAACAGTGTAGACGCTGATCAAACACACCCTACCTGGTTAACGGTGTAGACGCTGATCAAACACACCCCTACCTGGTTAACACACGCCGATCAAACACAGCCTAACTGGTTAACAGTGTAGACGCTGATCAAACACACCCTACCTGGTTAACAGTGTAGACACTGATCAAACATACCCTACCTGGTTAACAGTGGAGACGCTGATCAAACACACCCTACCTGGTTAACAGTGTAGACGCTGATCAAACACACCCTACCTGGTTAACAGTGTAGACACTGATCAAACACACCCTACCTGGTTAACAGTGTAGACGCTGATCAAACACACCCTACCTGGTTAACAGTGTAGACGCTGATCAAACACACCCTACCTGGTTAACAGACGCTGATCAAACACACCCTACCTGGATAACAGTGTAGACACTGATCAAACACACCCTACTTGGTTAACGGTGTAGACGCTGATCAAACACAGCCTACCTGGTTAACAGTGTAGACGCTGATCAAACACACCCTACCTGGTTAACAGTGTAGACGCTGATCAAACACACCCTACCTGGTTAACAGTGTAGACGCTGATCAAACACACCCTACGTGGTTAACAGTGTAGACGCTGATCAAACACACCCTACCTGGTTAACAGCGTAGACGCTGATCAAACACACCCTACCTGGTTAACAGCGTAGACGCTGATCAAACACACCCTACCTGGTTAACAGCGTAGACGCTGATCAAACACACCCTACCTGGTTAACGACACGCCGATCAAACACACCCTACCTGGTTAACAGTGTAGACGCTGATCAAACACACCCTACCTGGTTAACGGTGTAGACGCTGATCAGACACACCCTACCTGGGTAACAGTGTAGACGCTGATCAAACACACCCCTACCTGGTTAACGGTGTAGACGCTGATCAAACACACCCTACCTGGTTAACAGTGTAGACGCTGATCAAACACACCCTACCTGGTTAACAGTGTAGACGCTGATCAAACACACCCTACCTGGTTAACAGTGTAGACGCTGATCAAACACACCCTACCTGGTTAACGACGCTGATCAAACACACCCTACCTGGTTAACAGTGTAGACGCTGATCAAACACACCCTACCTGGTTAACAGTGTAGACGCTGATCAAACACACCCTACCTGGTTAACAGCGTAGACGCTGATCAAACACACCCTACCTGGTTAACAGCGTAGACGCTGATCAAACACACCCTACCTGGTTAACAGTGTAGACGCTGATCAAACACACCCTACCTGGTTAACAGTGTAGACGCTGATCAAACACACCCTACCTGGTTAACAGTGTAGACGCTGATCAAACACACCCTACCTGGTTAACAGTGTAGACGCTGATCAAACACACCCTACCTGGTTAACGGTGTAGACGCTGATCAAACACACCCTACCTGGTTAACAGTGTAGACGCTGATCAAACACACTCTACCTGGTTAACAGTGTAGACGCTGATCAAACACACCCTACCTGGTTAACAGACGCTGATCAAACACACCCTACCTGGTTAACAGTGTAGACGCTGATCAAACACACCCTACTTGGTTAACGGTGTAGACGCTGATCAAACACACCCTACCTGGTTAACAGTGTAGACGCTGATCAAACACACCCCTACTTGGTTAACGGTGTAGACGCTGATCAAACACACCCTACCTGGTTAACAGTGTAGACGCTGATCAGACACACTCTACCTGGTTAACAGTGTAGACGCTGATCAAACACACCCTACCTGGTTAACAGACGCTGATCAAACACACCATACCTGGTTAACAGTGTAGACGCTGATCAAACACACCCTACCTGGTTAACAGTGTAGACGCTGATCAAACACACCCTACCTGGTTAACGGTGTAGACGCTGATCAAACACACCCTACCTGGGTAACAGTGTAGACGCTGATCAAACACACCCTACCTGGTTAACGGTGTAGACGCTGATCAAACACACCCTACCTGGTTAACAGTGTAGACGCTGATCAAACACACCCTACCTGGTTAACGGTGTAGACGCTGATCAAACACACCCTACCTGGTTAACAGTGTAGACGCTGATCAAACACACCCCTACCTGGTTAACAGACGCTGATCAAACACACCCTACCTGGTTAACAGTGTAGACGCTGATCAAACACACCCTACCTGGTTAACAGTATAGACACTGATCAAACACACCCTACCTGGTTAACAGCGTAGACGCTGATCAAACACACCCTACCTGGTTAACAGCGTAGACGCTGATCAAACACACCCTACCTGGTTAACAGTGTAGACGCTGATCAAACACACCCTACCTGGTTAACAGTGTAGACGCTGATCAAACACACCCTACCTGGTTAACAGTGTAGACGCTGATCAAACACACCCTACCTGGTTAACAGAGAGCTGATCAAACACACCCTACCTGGTTAACAGTGTAGACGCTGATCAAACACACCCTACTTGGTTAACGGTGTAGACGCTGATCAAACACACCCTACCTGGTTAACAGTGTAGACGCTGATCAAACACACCCCTACCTGGTTAACAGACGCTGATCAAACACACCATACCTGGTTAACAGTGTAGACGCTGATCAAACACACCCTACCTGGTTAACAGTGGAGACGCTGATCAAACACACCCCTACCTGGTTAACAGAGACGCTGATCAAACACACCCTACCTGGTTAACAGTGTAGACACTGATCAAACACACCCCTACCTGGTTAACGGTGTAGACGATGATCAAACACACCCTACCTGGTTAACAGTGTAGACGCTGATCAAACACACCCTACCTGGTTAACGGTGTAGACGCTGATCAAACACACCCCTACCTGGTTAACAGCACGCCGATCAAACACACCCTACCTGGTTAAAAGTGTAGACGCTGATCAAACATACCCTACCTGGTTAACAGTGGAGACGCTGAGCAAACACACACTACCTGGTTAACAGTGTAGACGCTGATCAAACACACCCTACCTGGTTAACAGTGTAGACGCTGATCAAACACACCCTACCTGGTTAACAGTGTAGACGCTGATCAAACACACCCGACCTGGTTAACAGTGTAGACGCTGATCAAACACACCCTACCTGGTTAACAGACGCTGATCAAACACACCCTACCTGGTTAACAGTGTGACGCTGATCAAACACACCCTACCTGGTTAACAGTGTAGACGCTGATCAAACACACCCTACTTGGTTAACGGTGTAGACGCTGATCAAACACACCCTACCTGGTTAACAGTGTAGACGCTGATCAAACACACCCCTACTTGGTTAACGGTGTAGACGCTGATCAAACACACCCTACCTGGTTAACAGTGTAGACGCTGATCAAACACACCCTACCTGGTTAACAGTGTAGACGCTGATCAAACACACCCTACCTGGTTAACAGTGTAGACGCTGATCAAACACACCCTACCTGGTTAACAGTGTAGACGCTGATCAGACACACTCTACCTGGTTAACAGTGTAGACGCTGATCAAACACACCCCTACCTGGTTAACAGTAGACGCTGATCAAACACACCCTACCTGGTTAACAGTGTAGACGCTGATCAAACACACCCTACCTGGTTAACAGTGTAGACGCTGATCAAACACACCCCTACTTGGTTAACGGTGTAGACGCTGATCAAACACACCCTACCTGGTTAACAGTGTAGATGCTGATCAGACACACCCTACCTGGTTAACAGTGTAGACGCTGATCAAACACACCCCTACCTGGTTAACAGACGCTGATCAAACACACCCTACCTGGTTAACAGTGTAGACGCTGATCAAACACACCCTACCTGGTTAACAGTGTAGACGCTGATCAAACACACCCTACCTGGTTCACAGTGTAGACGCTGATCAAACACACCCTACCTGGTTCACAGTGTAGACGCTGATCAAACACACCCTACCTGGTTAACAGTGTAGACGCTGATCAAACACACCCTACCTGGTTAACAGTGTAGACGCTGATCAAACACACCCTACCTGGTTAACAGTGTAGACGCTGATCAAACACACCCTACCTGGTTAACGGTGTAGACGCTGATCAAACACACCCTACCTGGTTAACAGTGTAGACGCTGATCAAACACACCCTACCTGGTTAACAGTGTAGACGCTGATCAAACACACCCTACCTGGTTAACAGTGTAGACGCTGATCAAACACACCCTACCTGGTTAACAGTGTAGACGCTGATCAAACACACCCTACCTGGTTAACAGTGTAGACGCTGATCAAACACACCCTACCTGGTTAACAGTGTAGACGCTGATCAAACACACCCTACCTGGTTAACAGTGTAGACGCTGATCAAACACACCCCTACCTGGTTAACAGCTGTAGACGATGATCAAACACACCCTACCTGGTTAACAGTGTAGACGCTGATCAAACACACCCTACCTGGTTAACAGTGTAGACGCTGATCAAACACACCCCTACCTGGTTAACAGCACGCCGATCAAACACACCCTACCTGGTTAACAGTGTAGACGCTGATCAAACACACCCTACCTGGTTAACAGTGTAGACGCTGATCAAACACACCCTACCTGGTTAACAGTGGAGACGCTGATCAAACACACCCTACCTGGTTAACAGTGTAGACGCTGATCAAACACACCCTACCTGGTTAACAGTGTAGACACTGATCAAACACACCCTACCTGGTTAACAGTGTAGACGCTGATCAAACACACCCTACCTGGTTAACAGTGTAGACGCTGATCAAACACACCCTACCTGGTTAACAGACGCTGATCAAACACACCCTACCTGGTTAACAGTGTAGACGCTGATCAAACACACCCTACTTGGTTAACGGTGTAGACGCTGATCAAACACAGCCTACCTGGTTAACAGTGTAGACGCTGATCAAACACACCCTACCTGGTTAACAGTGTAGACGCTGATCAAACACACCCTACCTGGTTAACAGTGTAGACGCTGATCAAACACACCCTACCTGGTTAACAGTGTAGACGCTGATCAAACACACCCTACCTGGTTAACAGCGTAGACGCTGATCAAACACACCCTACCTGGTTAACAGCGTAGACGCTGATCAAACACACCCTACCTGGTTAACAGCGTAGACGCTGATCAAACACACCCCTACCTGGTTAACACACGCCGATCAAACACACCCTACCTGGTTAACAGTGTAGACGCTGATCAAACACACCCTACCTGGTTAACAGTGTAGACGCTGATCAAACACACCCTACCTGGTTAACAGTGTAGACGCTGATCAAACACACCCCTACCTGGTTAACAGACGCCGATCAAACACACCCTACCTGGTTAACAGTGTAGACGCTGATCAAACACACCCTACCTGGTTAACAGTGTAGACCCTGATCAAACACACCCTACCTGGTTAACAGCGTAGACGCTGATCAAACACACCCTACCTGGTTAACAGTGTAGACGCTGATCAAACACACCCTACCTGGTTAACAGTGTAGACGCTGATCAAACACACCCTACCTGGTTAACAGTGTAGACGCTGATCAAACACACCCTACCTGGTTCACAGTGTAGACGCTGATCAAACACACCCTACCTGGTTAACAGTGTAGACGCTGATCAAACACACCCTACCTGGTTAACAGTGTAGACGCTGATCAAACACACCCTACCTGGTTAACGGTGTAGACGCTGATCAAACACACCCCTACCTGGTTAACACCGCCGATCAAACACAGCCTAACTGGTTAACAGTGTAGACGCTGATCAAACACACCCTACCTGGTTAACAGTGTAGACACTGATCAAACACACCCTACCTGGTTAACAGTGGAGACGCTGATCAAACACACCCTACCTGGTTAACAGTGTAGACGCTGATCAAACACACCGTACCTGGTTAACAGTGTAGACGCTGATCAAACACACCCTACCTGGTTAACAGTGTAGACGCTGATCAAACACACCCTACCTGGTTAACAGTGTAGACGCTGATCAAACACACCCTACCTGGTTAACAGGTACGCTGATCAAACACACCCTACCTGGATAACAGTGTAGACGCTGATCAAACACACCCTACTTGGTTAACGGTGTAGACGCTGATCAAACACACCCTACCTGGGTAACAGTGTAGACGCTGATCAAACACACCCTACCTGATTAACAGTGTAGACGCTGATCAAACACACCCTACCTGGTTAACAGTGTAGACGCTGATCAAACACACCCTACCTGGTTAACAGTGTAGACGCTGATCAAACACACTCTACCTGGTTAACAGTGTAGACGCTGATCAAACACACCCTACCTGGAAAACAGACGCTGATCAAACACACCCTACCTGGTTAACAGATGCTGATCAAACACACCCTACCTGGTTAACAGTGTACACACTGATCAAACACACCCTACTTGGTTAACGGTGTAGACGCTGATCAAACACACCCTACCTGGTTAACAGTGTAGACGCTGATCAGACACACCCTACCTGGTTAACAGTGTAGACACTGATCAAACACACCCTACCTGGTTAACAGTGTAGACGCTGATCAAACACACACCTACCTGGTTAACAGACGCCGATCAAACACACCCTACCTGGTTAACAGTGTAGACGCTGATCAAACACACCCTACCTGGTTAACAGTGTAGACACTGATCAAACATACCCAACCTGGTTAACAGTGGAGACGCTGATCAAACACACCCTACCTGGTTAACAGTGTAGACGCTGATCAAACACACCCTACCTGGTTAACAGTGTAGACGTTGATCAAACACACCCTACCTGGTTAACAGTGTAGACGCTGATCAAACACACCCTACCTGGTTAACAGTGTAGACGCTGATCAAACACACCCTACCTGGTTAACGGTGTAGACACTGATCAAACACACCCTGCTTGGTTAACAGTGTAGACGCTGATCAAACACACACCTACCTGGTTAACGGTGTAGACGATGATCAAACACACCCTACCTGGTTAACAGTGTAGACGCTGATCAAACACACCCTACCTGGTTAACAGTGTAGACGCTGATCAAACACACCCTACCTGGTTAACAGTGAGACGCTGATCAAACACACCCTACCTGGTTAACAGGCGCTGATCAAACACACCCCTAACTGGTTAACAGTGTAGACGCTGATCAAACACACCCTACCTGGTTAACAGTGTAGACGCTGATCAAACACACCCTACCTGGTTAACAGTGTAGACGCTGATCAAACACACCCTACCTGGTTAACAGTGTAGACGCTGATCAAACACACCCTACCTGGTTAACAGCGTAGACGCTGATCAAACACACCCTACCTGGTTAACAGCGTAGACGCTGATCAAACACACCCTACCTGGTTAACAGCGTAGACGCTGATCAAACACACCCTACCTGGTTAACACACGCCGATCAAACACACCCTACCTGGTTAACAGTGTAGACGCTGATCAAACACACCCTACCTGGTTAACAGTGTAGACGCTGATCAAACACACCCTACCTGGTTAACAGTGTAGACGCTGATCAAACACACCCCTACCTGGTTAACACACGCCCGATCAAACACACCCTACCTGGTTAACAGTGTAGACGCTGATCAAACACACCCTACCTGGTTAACAGTGTAGACGCTGATCAAACACACCCTACCTGGTTAACAGCGTAGACGCTGATCAAACACACCCTACCTGGTTAACAGTGTAGACGCTGATCAAACACACCCTACCTGGTTAACAGTGTAGACGCTGATCAAACACACCCTACCTGGTTAACAGTGTAGACGCTGATCAAACACACCCTACCTGGTTCACAGTGTAGACGCTGATCAAACACACCCTACCTGGTTAACAGTGTAGACGCTGATCAAACACACCCTACCTGGTTAACAGTGTAGACGCTGATCAAACACACCCTACCTGGTTAACGGTGTAGACGCTGATCAAACACACCCCTACCTGGTTAACAGACGCCGATCAAACACAGCCTAACTGGTTAACAGTGTAGACGCTGATCAAACACACCCTACCTGGTTAACAGTGTAGACACTGATCAAACACACCCTACCTGGTTAACGGTGGAGACGCTGATCAAACACACCCTACCTGGTTAACAGTGTAGACGCTGATCAAACACACCCTACCTGGTTAACAGTGTAGACACTGATCAAACACACCCTACCTGGTTAACAGTGTAGACGCTGATCAAACACACCCTACCTGGTTAACAGTGTAGACGCTGATCAAACACACCCTACTTGGTTAACAGACGCTGATCAAACACACCCTACCTGGATAACAGTGTAGACGCTGATCAAACACACCCTACTTGGTTAACGGTGTAGACGCTGATCAAACACACCCTACCTGGTTAACAGTGTAGACGCTGATCAAACACACCCTACCTGGTTAACAGTGTAGACGCTGATCAAACACACCCTACCTGGTTAACAGTGTAGACGCTGATCAAACACACCCCTACCTGGTTAACGGTGTAGACGCTGATCAAACACACCCTACCTGGTTAACAGCGTAGACGCTGATCAAACACACCCTACCTGGTTAACAGCGTAGACGCTGATCAAACACACCCTACCTGGTTAACAGCGTAGACGCTGATCAAACACACCCTACCTGGTTAACAGTGTACACGCCGATCAAACACACCCTACCTGGTTAACAGTGTAGACGCTGATCAAACACACCCTACCTGGTTAACAGTGTAGACGCTGATCAAACACACCCTACCTGGTTAACAGTGTAGACGCTGATCAAACACACCCCTACCTGGTTAACAGCACGCCGATCAAACACACCCTACCTGGTTAACAGTGTAGACGCTGATCAAACACACCCCTACCTGGTTAACAGTGTAGACGCTGATCAAACACACCCTACCTGGTTAACAGCGTAGACGCTGATCAAACACACCCTACCTGGTTAACAGTGTAGACGCTGATCAAACACACCCTACCTGGTTAACAGTGTAGACGCTGATCAAACACACCCTACCTGGTTAACGGTGTAGACGCTGATCAAACACACCCTACCTGGTTAACAGTGTAGACGCTGATCAAACACACCCTACCTGGTTAACAGTGTAGACGCTGATCAAACACACCCTACCTGGTTAACAGTGTAGACGCTGATCAAACACACCCTACCTGGTTAACGGTGTAGACGCTGATCAAACACACCCCTACCTGGGTAACAGTGTAGACGCTGATCAAACACACCCTACCTGGTTAACAGTGTAGACGCTGATCAAACACACCCTACCTGGTTAACAGTGTAGACGCTGATCAAACACACCCTACCTGGTTAACGGTGTAGACGCTGATCAAACACACCCTACCTGGTTAACAGTGTAGACGCTGATCAAACACACCCTACCTGGTTAACAGTGTAGACGCTGATCAAACACACCCTACCTGGTAAACAGACGCTGATCAAACACACCCTACCTGGTTAACAGATGCTGATCAAACACACCCTACCTGGTTAACAGTGTAGACGCTGATCAAACACACCCTACTTGGTTAACTGTGTAGACGCTGATCAAACACACCCTACCTGGTTAACAGTGTAGACGCTGATCAGACACACCCTACCTGGTTAACAGTGTAGACGCTGATCAAACACACCCTACCTGGTTAACAGGCGCCGATCAAACACACCCTACCTGGTTAACAGTGTAGACGCTGATCAAACACACCCTACCTGGTTAACAGTGTAGACGCTGATCAAACATACCCAACCTGGTTAACAGTGGAGACGCTGATCAAACACACCCTACCTGGTTAACAGTGTAGACGCTGATCAAACACACCCTACCTGGTTAACAGTGTAGACGCTGATCAAACACACCCTACCTGGTTAACAGTGTAGACGCTGATCAAACACACCCTACCTGGTTAACAGTGTAGACGCTGATCAAACACACCCTACCTGGTTAACAGTGTAGACACTGATCAAACACACCCCTGCTTGGTTAACAGTGTAGACGCTGATCAAACACACACCTACCTGGTTAACAGTGTAGACGCTGATCAAACACACCCTACCTGATTAACAGTGTAGACGCAGATCAAACACACCCTACCTGGTTAACAGTGTAGACGCTGATCAAACACACCCTACCTGGTTAACAGACGCTGATCAAACACACCCTACCTGGTTAACAGACGCTGATCAAACACACCCTAACTGGTTAACAGTGTAGACGCTGATCAAACACACCCTACCTGGTTAACAGCGTAGACGCTGATCAAACACACCCCTACCTGGTTAACACACGCCGATCAAACACAGCCTAACTGGTTAACAGTGTAGACGCTGATCAAACACACCCTACCTGGTTAACAGTGTAGACGCTGATCAAACACACCCTACCTGGTTAACAGTGTAGACGCTGATCAAACACACCCCTACCTGGTTAACACACGCCGATCAAACACACCCTACCTGGTTAACAGTGTAGACGCTGATCAAACACACCCTACCTGGTTAACAGTGTAGACGCTGATCAAACACACCCTACCTGGTTAACAGCGTAGACGCTGATCAAACACACCCTACCTGGTTAACAGTGTAGACGCTGATCAAACACACCCTACCTGGTTAACAGTGTAGACACTGATCAAACACACCCTACCTGGTTAACAGTGTAGACGCTGATCAAACACACCCTACCTGGTTAACAGTGTAGACGCTGATCAAACACACCCTACCTGGTTAACAGTGTAGACGCTGATCAAACACACCCTACCTGGTTAACAGTGTAGACGCTGATCAAACACACCCTACCTGGTTAACGGTGTAGACGCTGATCAAACACACCCCTACCTGGTTAACACACGCCGATCAAACACACCCTACCTGGATAACAGTGTAGACACTGATCAAACACACCCTACTTGGTTAACGGTGTAGACGCTGATCAAACACAGCCTACCTGGTTAACAGTGTAGACGCTGATCAAACACACCCTACCTGGTTAACAGTGTAGACGCTGATCAAACACACCCTACCTGGTTAACAGTGTAGACGCTGATCAAACACACCCCTACGTGGTTAACAGTGTAGACGCTGATCAAACACACCCTACCTGGTTAACAGCGTAGACGCTGATCAAACACACCCTACCTGGTTAACAGCGTAGACGCTGATCAAACACACCCTACCTGGTTAACAGCGTAGACGCTGATCAAACACACCCTACCTGGTTAACAGCACGCCGATCAAACACACCCTACCTGGTTAACAGTGTAGACGCTGATCAAACACACCCTACCTGGTTAACAGTGTAGACGCTGATCAAACACACCCTACCTGGTTAACAGTGTAGACGCTGATCAAACACACCCCTACCTGGTTAACATGTGACGCCGATCAAACACACCCTACCTGGTTAACAGTGTAGACGCTGATCAAACACACCCTACCTGGTTAACAGTGTAGACGCTGATCAAACACACCCTACCTGGTTAACAGCGTAGACGCTGATCAAACACACCCTACCTGGTTAACAGTGTAGACGCTGATCAAACACACCCTACCTGGTTAACAGTGTAGACGCTGATCAAACACACCCTACCTGGTTAACAGTGTAGACGCTGATCAAACACACCCTACCTGGTTCACAGTGTAGACGCTGATCAAACACACCCTACCTGGTTAACAGTGTAGACGCTGATCAAACACACCCTACCTGGTTAACAGTGTAGACGCTGATCAAACACACCCTACCTGGTTAACGGTGTAGACGCTGATCAAACACACCCTACCTGGTTAACAGTGTAGACGCTGATCAAACACACCCTACCTGCTTAACAGTGTAGACGCTGATCAAACACACCCTACCTGGTTAACAGTGTAGACGCTGATCAAACACACCCTACCTGGTTAACGGTGTAGACGCTGATCAAACACACCCTACCTGGTTAACAGTGTAGACGCTGATCAAACACACACTACCTGGTTAACAGTGTAGACGCTGATCAAACACACCCTACCTGGTTAACAGTGTAGACGCTGATCAAACACACCCTACCTGGTTAACAGGTAGCGCTGATCAAACACACCCTACCTGGTTAACAGTGTACACACTGATCAAACACACCCTACTTGGTTAACGGTGTAGACGCTGATCAAACACACCCTACCTGGTTAACAGTGTAGACGCTGATCAGACACACCCTACCTGGTTAACAGTGTAGACGCTGATCAAACACACCCTACCTGGTTAACAGTGTAGACGCTGATCAAACACACCCCTACCTGGTTAACAGCGAGACGCTGATCAAACACACCCTACCTGGTTAACAGTGTAGACGCTGATCAAACACACCCTACCTGGTTAACAGTGTAGACGCTGATCAAACACACCCTACCTGGTTAACAGTGTAGACGCTGATCAAACACACCCTACCTGGTTAACAGTGTAGACGCTGATCAAACACACCCTACCTGGTTAACAGTGTAGACGCTGATCAAACACACCCTACCTGGTTAACAGGTAGACGCTGATCAAACACACCCTACCTGGATAACAGTGTAGACGCTGATCAAACACACCCTACTTGGTTAACGGTGTAGACGCTGATCAAACACAGCCTACCTGGTTAACAGTGTAGACGCTGATCAAACACACCCTACCTGGTTAACAGTGTAGACGCTGATCAAACACACCCTACCTGGTTAACAGTGTAGACGCTGATCAAACACACCCTACGTGGTTAACAGTGTAGACACTGATCAAACACACCCTACCTGGTTAACAGCGTAGACGCTGATCAAACACACCCTACCTGGTTAACAGCGTAGACGCTGATCAAACACACCCTACCTGGTTAACAGCGTAGACGCTGATCAAACACACCCTACCTGGTTAACAGACGCCGATCAAACACACCCTACCTGGTTAACAGTGTAGACGCTGATCAAACACACCCTACCTGGTTAACAGTGTAGACGCTGATCAAACACACCCCTACCTGGTTAACAGACGCCGATCAAACACACCCTACCTGGTTAACAGAGTAGACGCTGATCAAACACACCCCTACCTGGTTAACAGTGTAGACACTGATCAAACACACCCTACCTGGTTAACAGTGTAGACGCTGATCAAACACACCCTACCTGGTTAACAGTGTAGACGCTGATCAAACACAACCTACCTGGTTAACAGTGTAGACGCTGATCAAACACACCCCTACCTGGTTAACAGTGTAGACGCTGATCAAACACACCCTACCTGGTTAACAGTGTAGACGCTGATCAAACACACCCTACCTGGTTAACAGTGTAGACGCTGATCAAACACACCCTACCTGGTTAACAGCGGACGCTGATCAAACACACCCTACCTGGTTAACAGTGTAGACGCTGATCAAACACACCCTACCTGGTTAACAGTGTAGACACTGATCAAACACACCCTACCTGGTTAACAGTGTAGACGCTGATCAAACACACCCTACCTGGTTAACAGTGTAGACGCTGATCAAACACACCCTACCTGGTTAACAGTGTAGACGCTGATCAAACACACCCCTACCTGGTTAACAGGTAGACGCTGATCAAACACACCCTACCTGGTTAACGGGTAGACGCTGATCAAACACACCCTACCTGGGTAACAGGTAGACGCTGATCAAACACACCCTACCTGGTTAACAGTGTAGACGCTGATCAAACACACCCTACCTGGTTAACAGAGACGCTGATCAAACACACCCCTACCTGGTTAACGGTGTAGACGCTGATCAAACACACCCTACCTGGTTAACAGTGTAGACGCTGATCAAACACACCCTACCTGGTTAACAGTGTAGACGCTGATCAAACACACCCTACCTGGTTAACAGACACTGATCAAACACACCCTACCTGGTTAACAGATGCTGATCAAACACACCCTACCTGGTTAACAGTGTACACACTGATCAAACACACCCTACTTGGTTAACGGTGTAGACGCTGATCAAACACACCCTACCTGGTTAACAGTGTAGACGCTGATCAGACACACCCTACCTGGTTAACAGTGTAGACACTGATCAAACACACCCTACCTGGTTAACAGTGTAGACGCTGATCAAACACACCCCTACCTGGTTAACACACGCCGATCAAACACACCCTACCTGGTTAACAGTGTAGACGCTGATCAAACACACCCTACCTGGTTAACAGTGTAGACGCTGATCAAACACACCCTACCTGGTTAACAGTGTAGACGCTGATCAAACACACCCTACCTGGTTAACAGTGTAGACGCTGATCAAACACACCCTACCTGGTTAACAGTGTAGACGCTGATCAAACACACCCCTACCTGGTTAACAGACGCTGATCAAACACACCCTACCTGGTTAACAGTGTAGACGCTGATCAAACACACCCTACCTGGTTAACAGTGTAGACGCTGATCAAACACAGCCTACCTGGTTAACAGTGTAGACGCTGATCAAACACACCCTACCTGGTTAACAGTGTAGACGCTGATCAAACACACCCTACCTGGTTAACAGTGTAGACGCTGATCAAACACACCCTACGTGGTTAACAGTGTAGACGCTGATCAAACACACCCTACCTGGTTAACAGCGTAGACGCTGATCAAACACACCCTACCTGGTTAACAGCGTAGACGCTGATCAAACACACCCTACCTGGTTAACAGCGTAGACGCTGATCAAACACACCCTACCTGGTTAACAGACGCCGATCAAACACACCCTACCTGGTTAACAGTGTAGACGCTGATCAAACACACCCTACCTGGTTAACAGTGTAGACGCTGATCAAACACACCCTACCTGGTTAACAGTGTAGACGCTGATCAAACACACCCCTACCTGGTTAACACACGCCGATCAAACACACCCTACCTGGTTAACAGTGTAGACGCTGATCAAACACACCCTACCTGGTTAACAGTGTAGACGCTGATCAAACACACCCTACCTGGTTAACAGCGTAGACGCTGATCAAACACACCCTACCTGGTTAACAGTGTAGACGCTGATCAAACACACCCTACCTGGTTAACAGTGTAGACGCTGATCAAACACACCCTACCTGGTTAACAGTGTAGACGCTGATCAAACACACCCCTACCTGGTTAACAGTGTAGACACTGATCAAACACACCCTACCTGGTTAACAGTGTAGACGCTGATCAAACACACCCTACCTGGTTAACAGTGTAGACGCTGATCAAACACACCCTACCTGGTTAACGGTGTAGACGCTGATCAAACACACCCTACCTGGGTAACAGTGTAGACGCTGATCAAACACACCCTACCTGATTAACAGTGTAGACGCTGATCAAACACACCCTACCTGGTTAACAGTGTAGACGCTGATCAAACACACCCTACCTGGTTAACGGTGTAGACGCTGATCAAACACACCCTACCTGGTTAACAGTGTAGACGCTGATCAAACACACTCTACCTGGTTAACAGTGTAGACGCTGATCAAACACACCCTACCTGGAAAACAGACGCTGATCAAACACACCCTACCTGGTTAACAGATGTAGCACTGATCAAACACACCCTACCTGGTTAACAGTGTACACACTGATCAAACACACCCTACTTGGTTAACGGTGTAGACGCTGATCAAACACACCCTACCTGGTTAACAGTGTAGACGCTGATCAGACACACCCTACCTGGTTAACAGTGTAGACACTGATCAAACACACCCTACCTGGTTAACAGTGTAGACGCTGATCAAACACACCCCTACCTGGTTAACACACGCCGATCAAACACACCCTACCTGGTTAACAGTGTAGACGCTGATCAAACACACCCTACCTGGTTAACAGTGTAGACACTGATCAAACATACCCAACCTGGTTAACAGTGGAGACGCTGATCAAACACACCCTACCTGGTTAACAGTGTAGACGCTGATCAAACACACCCCTACCTGGTTAACAGTGTAGACGTTGATCAAACACACCCCTACCTGGTTAACAGTGTAGACGCTGATCAAACACACCCTACCTGGTTAACAGGTAGACGCTGATCAAACACACCCTACCTGGTTAACAGAGACGCTGATCAAACACACCCTACCTGGTTAACAGTGTAGACGCTGATCAAACACACCCTACCTGGTTAACAGTGTAGACGCTGATCAAACACACCCTACCTGGTTAACAGTGTAGACACTGATCAAACACACCCCTGCCTGGTTAACAGTGTAGACGCTGATCAAACACACACCTACCTGGTTAACGGTGTAGACACTGATCAAACACACCCTACCTGGTTAACAGTGTAGACGCAGATCAAACACACCCTACCTGGTTAACAGTGTAGACGCTGATCAAACACACCCCTACCTGGTTAACAAGACGCTGATCAAACACACCCCTACCTGGTTAACAGACGCTGATCAAACACACCCTAACTGGTTAACAGTGTAGACGCTGATCAAACACACCCCTACCTGGTTAACAGTGTAGACGCTGATCAAACACACCCCTACCTGGTTAACAGTGTAGACGCTGATCAAACACACCCTACCTGGTTAACAGTGTAGACGCTGATCAAACACACCCTACCTGGTTAACAGTGTAGACGCTGATCAAACACACCCTACCTGGTTAACAGTGTAGACGCTGATCAAACACACCCTACCTGGTTAACAGTGTAGACGCTGATCAAACACACCCTACCTGGTTAACAGTGTAGATAGACACTGATCAAACACACCCCTACCTGGTTAACAGTGTAGACGCTGATCAAATCACACCCTACCTGGTTAACAGTGTAGACGCTGATCAAACACACCCTACCTGGTTAACAGTGTAGACGCTGATCAAACACACCCTACCTGGTTAACAGTGTAGACACTGATCCTCTCACGGCCGAGCCACTTCTTAAACTCCGCCTCCCAGTTCTGCACCAGGCTGCCGGGGGCAACCACCAGCACAAGCTTAGCAACCGGCTTCCCGCCGTATGGGCCCTGCTTTAGCAGCGTCCACGTCAAAGCCACGCTCTGGAGAGTCTTACCCAGACCCATCTCATCTGCCAGGATAGCACCGTACCTACATGTAGCCCTGACACACACACACACACACATAATCAATCAAAGTAAATAAATAGCAGCCCCAGCACAGAGCCTTGTGGAACACAACATTACATTTTGGAGTGATCAGAGGATTCATCATGAACAGACACACATCTATTACCTCATCCCCATGACACACTCGTAGAGGAACAGCAGGCCGTCTCGCTGGTGGGGTCGGAGGTGAGCGGTCAAGTAGGGGTCAACCACCACGTCCACCAGTGGGAGGCCTGCCTTGTTATACGCCCACTGGTGATTGGTTGAGGGCCGGGGCATGACAATGGCTCCTACACACACCATTAGAGAGATGATGAGTGTGGTGTGTTTGAAGTGTGTGAGAATGTGTAACTTCATGTGTGTGTGTGTGTGATGAGAGAGAGTGTGTTCTGTATGTCTGTGTATTTACCTGGTGCTAGAGGGTCATGGCGTGGTTTACAGGGCCCCTCCTCCTGAGGCTTGGCCACTCCCCTATCAGTCTCTCCGCCCAATAGCGTCGGACGGCAGAACGGTTTGGAAGCTGGGCGTCGTGTGGGGGGAGGAGCTGATATCTTAGGCTCCTCCTTCTCCACATGGACGTCAAGGAAACAGCGGCCCTTATTGTAGTCCAGCTCTGATATGGTTCCCATCACCTCCACCTGTTTAGCTCCTATCATCAAGGTCTCTCCTTCACCCAGCGATGCCAGCTCTGATACCTTATAGCCACTACCTACACACACAATCTAAATCACTCTCCGATGCACTAGGAAAATAACCCTCTCAGGGCCGGTCTCCTGGCCACAGATTAGCCCTAGTTCTGGACTAAAACCACTTTCAAATCAGAATTCTCCATTGAGCATGATTTTTAGTCAAGGACTATGTTTAATCTATGTTTGGGGAAACCTAAAATGCGCACACACTCACCCTTGCCGATGTCCTTGCCCTCCATGTCTTTAAGCGTGGCGGTACGCCCTCGGGTCACCAGGACAGCGTCTCCCTGCCAGCGTTTGTGTTTCCTCCCACTGGCTTTACACCACATCACACTGAAGTACCGCGGCCCGTCAGAACCAGCACCGCTACCGGACCCTGACCTGACCACACGTGGACCACACCCTCCTGCTGGACTCTGTGGGGAACATCTGAAATCTGAAACCCAAAAAACATCAACACTAATAATCAGAGCATTAACACACACATTAATGCTCACACAAACAGCAGCCTGCAAACTCTAAATATACTGGAACAAACAGCAGCCTGCAAACTCTAAATATACTGGAACAAACAGCAGCCTGCAAACTAAATATACTGGAACAAACAGCAGTGGAGACAAGAAGCTCAACTCTTTTTCAGTACAAGATACTGATTGGTCTTTTATATAAGCTAAAACAGGAAGGTATGAAAGCGTGAATTCCTATTTTAAATGTATGTAGTTCTGTCCATTAATGTTCTGTATTATGTCATGTTTTGTGTGGACACCAGGAAGAGTAGCTGCTGTTTCAGCAGTAGCTAACGGGGCTCCTAATAATAAAATACTACATTCTGAACCAAGACTTTGAATTGCTCTTTAAAATACATTTGTTTTCAATTCTGTTATTGACAGCAGCAACATACAATTTAGAAAAGTGTGAATTGCGTGTGTACACAAATCTCAAATGATGATTCACTAAGGTTTTATGCAAGATCTGCTGAGTGGCAGTTCACATGTTCACCAGCAGAGGTTGCTACTTCACTGAGGCCTCCACTCTACTTGCAGCCTGGGACTTTCCTACAGTGGCATGCCCAGGATGAGACATCAGCCCTGGGCCGCAAGAGGCTGTCCAAGCCATTTCACTATATTTCTCTCTATAGAGGGTCTCCCTTGCCTTACAGAGAAACGTTTAATCCAGTTTCCTCTAAAATTACCATATTAGGACTGTATAGTTACTGTAGTTCTTAGGCATCACTGCATCCGTGCTTTACCTCACTTCTTCACTAGTGAAGTGTAAAAGTTACCTGCAGGCAGGGTCTGAATTACACATTCATTCTTACAGGTAGCAGGCTTACAGTGAAGATAACCTCATATTGAGTCCAGACTGAAGAGGAGAGGTGGGGGAGATATATGGGGGCGAGGGGCTAAAGAAGAGGGGAAGAGAGAGGGATAGAGAAGGGGAGGTTGGAGAAGGGAAGAGATGATAAAGCACAAAACCTATTTAGAAAAACTATTTTAATAGAAAACAATGAAATCACAGAAGATGTGAACAACAAACACAGAACGTCACACCACTGTAACAGTAACACCCCCTTCTAAACCCCTCCTCATCATCTATCATCTTCCCTCCTAATGGGATGGTAAAGCAACACAGGGTTTTGAACCAAATGAAACCAGTCAAAATAGTACCAGTTTTAAAACCAGTGATTGTAGCGCCTCTCGTCTGACAAAAGCAGAGATCTGTATTGTCTTTTGCTCCAGTCATAGCTCAACAGTAGTCACCACACACACCGTTCCACACGCAAACACACCGTTTTTAATCCTCACTCAAAACACACACTTCCTTACGCAAATACACTGTTCAAAAGGCCCAGTGTAGTCAAAAACTAGATTTTCCTGTGTTTTATATACAGTACCAGTCAAAAGTTTGGACACACCTACTCATTCAATGGTTTTTCTTTATTTTTGCTATTTTCTACACTGTAGAACAATAGCGAAGACATCAAAACTATGAAATAACACATATGGAATCATGTAGTAACCAAAAAAGTGTTAAACAAATCAAAATATATTTTCAATTCTTCAAAAGGAGACACCCTTTGCCTTGATGACAGCTTCACACACACTTGGCATTCTCTCAACCAGCTTCATGAGGTAGTCACCTGGAATGCATTTCCATTAACAGGTGTGCCTTGTTAAAACATTTATTTCCTTCTTATTGCGTTTGAGCCAATCAGTTGTGTTGTGACAAGGTAGGGGTGGTATACAGAAGATAGCCCTATTTGGTAAAAGACCAAGTCCATATTATGGCAAGAACAGCTCAAATAAGCAAAGAGAAACGACAGTCCATCATTACTTTAAGACATGAAGGTCAGTTAATAGGGAACATTAAGAACTTTTAAAGTTTCTTCAAGTGCAGTCGCAAAAACCATCAAGCGCTATGATGAAACTGGCTCTCATGAGGACCGCCACAGGAAAGGAAGACCCAGAGTTACCTCGGTTGCAGAGGAGAAGTTAATTAGTTACCAGCCTCAGAAATTGCAACCCAAATAAATGCTTCAGAGTTCAAGTAACAGACACATCTCAACATCAACTGTTCAGAGGAGATTGCCTGAATCAGGTCTTCATGGTCAAATTGCTGCAAAGAAACCACTACTAAAGGACACCAATAAGAAGATACTTTTTTGGGCCAAGAAACACAAGCAATGGACATTAGACAGGTGGAAATATGTCCTTTGGTCTGATTCCAAATGTGAGATTTTTGGTTCCAACCGCCATGTCTTTGTGAGACGCAGAGTAGGTGAACAGATGATCTCCGCATGTGTGGTTCCCACCGTGAAGCATGGAGGAGGAGGTGTGATGGTGCTTTGCTCATGACACTATCTGTGATTT
Organism: Salmo salar; assembly: GCF_905237065.1. Lineage (NCBI taxonomy): Eukaryota > Metazoa > Chordata > Actinopteri > Salmoniformes > Salmonidae > Salmo > Salmo salar. Next base: position 78,091,909 of record NC_059446.1, on the reverse strand, counting down.
ATTTCGAATTCAAGGCACACTTCACCAGCATGGTTACCACAGCATTCTGCAGCGATACGCCATCCCATCTGGTTTGCGCTTAGTGGGACTATCATTAGTATTTCAACAGGACAATGACCTAAAACACACCTCCAGGCTGTGTAAGGGCTATTTGACCAAGAAGGAGAGTGATGGTGCAGCATCAGCTGACCTGGCCTCCACAATCACCCGACCTCAACCCAATTGAGATGGTTTGGGATGAGTTGGACTGCAGAGTGGAGGAAAAGCAGCCAACAAGTGGTAAGCATTTGTGGGAACTCCTTTAAGTCTGTTGGAAAAGCATTCCTCATGAAGCTGGTTGAGATAATGCCAAGATAGTGCAAAGCTGTCATCAAGACAAAAGGGTGGCTACTTCGAAGAATATAAAATATATTTAGATTTGTTGAAAAAATGTTGGTGCAATATATGTTTTTTTTATTTTATTCAAATATGTGTTATTTCATAGTGAAGTCATCAAAACTATTACTCTACAATGTAGAAAATAGTACAATTGAATTAGTAGGTGTGTCCAAACTTTTGACTGGTACTGTATATTCCCACACTATGAGATTGGAATACTGTGAAATTGTTAAAATTATGATAATGCCTTTTTAGCGTATGAAATTTCAGCCTGTTTTGGTGGGATGGAGTTTGGGCCTGCCTGGTGACATCACCATAAATGTGTTAATAGACCAATAAGAAAGAGAGTTCCAAACTGTTCTGCCAATAACCATTTGTTTTCAGTTTTCCCCTCCCCACTCAGACGACTCGCAGACAATCCTAGCAAAATTCTTACTTGAGAAATTGAACTTTGCAAAGAATCTATTTGTTTCTTTTTGACCATTTTAATGGAAAACAATCACAGTAAGGTTGTTTGTTACCCAGACATGATTTCATATTGAGATAGAGAAGGCTGCATTGGACCTTTAAATCCTCCCTCAAAGTCACTGTTCATCACACAAACATTATTTGTCAGACCAAACCCCTCTTCCACACGCTAAACATTCAACACAGAAATACAAACAATTCAGAGCATCCTCCTGAGTTCCACATGGTCAGTCCAGTCAGGCCATGGGTGTGTTAGTTATAGGGGCAGTGGAAGTCCATGCCTCAGCCTGGCTGCCCTCAGTTTCTCTACTTTGATTTTTGCTCTCAGAAGCTCCTCCTCCAATTCCTGCTTCCTCTTTAGCCCCTCCCTCTTCTCCTCCAGGTATACGCCCATCTTTCTGTGATTGGTCATGACCTGCTCGTGCTCCTCCTTGGCCAGCTGAAGGGGACGGAGCCTGTCAGGGTCACGGCGGGGGTAGTGGTCATGAGGGTAAAGGTCACGTTGCAGTGGAACGGGTGAGGTGGAGAGGGGCAGGACGACGGAGGATGGGCAGGGAGAGAGGGAGCCGTCATAACCATGGACACTGCCCAACTCATCTTCCTCCTCCGCCCCCTCTCCTAGCACCACCCCCACACGCGTGGAGAGGATGGTCAGGTCTGGCGGAGGCTTCACGTCCACATCCTGGTCCAGCCTGACCACATCCTGGTCCAGCCTGACCACATCCTGGTCCAGCCTGACCACATCCTGGTCCAGGTGGTGGGTGACGGGGTTTGATGGGTAGTCTGGGAGGGAAGAGCTGCTGCCAGGTTGCTCCATGGGAGAGTCATGCTTATACATCATCCTGCAGATAAACAGTATAATACAGCTTTATTAGTGTTTCATTATACATCACCCTGCAGATATACAGTATAATACAGCTTTATTACTGTATCTTATTATACATCACCCTGCAGATATACAGTATAATACAGCTTTATTACTGTATCGTTATTATACATCACCCTGTAGATTAACAGTATAATACAGCTTTATTACTGTATCGTTATTATACATCATCCTACAGAGACAATATGGAAAAGAATACAGCTTTATTACTACAGCCATACATGTATAAGTGGCACTAGGTGGGGGAATTGAGAGTATTCAATCAATCAAATGTATTTATATAGCCCTTCTTACATCAGCTGATATCTCAAAGTGCTGTACAGAAACCCAGCCTAAAACCCCAAACAGCAAGAAATGCAGGTGAAGAAGACCGGGTGTGTAGAAACACAACCGGTCTTCGGGACGGTCAAAAACATTCTTCTTAAAACCCTTTTCATGACCATCTCATACTTTACTAAAGAATGCATTCTCCTACTGTGGGCTAATACCTCTCCTACGTTTAAAATGTGAATTGACCAGATTGTTGACTTTATGCCTCTTGAAAAGCGGGTTTGATAGACTCGTCTCCACAACTCAAATATATTTCGAACTGGACAGAGTGAATGGGGTGATGTGTAAACGTGACGTGTAAGGTGCTGTAAACGTGACGTGTAAGGTGCTGTAAACGTGACGTGTAAGGTGCTGTAAACGTGACGTGTAAGGTGCTGTAAACGTGACGTGTAAGGTGCTGTAAACGTGACGTGTAAGGTGCTGTAAACGTGACGTGTAAGGTGCTGTAAACGTGACGTGTAAGGTGCTGTAAACATGACGTGTAAGGTGCTGTAAACGTGACGTGTAAGGTGCTGTAAACGTGACGTGTAAGGTGCTGTAAACATGACGTGTAAGGTGCTGTAAACATGACGTGTAAGGTGCTGTAAACGTGACGTGTAAGGTGCTGTAAACGTGACGTGTAAGGTGCTGTAAACGTGACGTGTAAGGTGCTGTAAACGTGACGTGTAAGGTGCTGTAAACATGACGTGTAAGGTGCTGTAAACGTGACGTGTAAGGTGCTGTAAACGTGACGTGTAAGGTGCTGTAAACATGACGTGTAAGGTGCTGTAAACGTGACGTGTAAGGTGCTGTAAACGTGACGTGTAAGGTGCTGTAAACGTGACGTGTAAGGTGCTGTAAACGTGACGTGTAAGGTGCTGTAAACGTGACGTGTAAGGTGCTGTAAACGTGACGTGTAAGGTGCTGTAAACATGACGTGTAAGGTGCTGTAAACGTGACGTGTAAGGTGCTGTAAACATGACGTGTAAGGTGCTGTAAACTCATATTGTGCTTGTTGTCTCAGTTAAAGCTGGAACTATCATATAATAATAAATTATACACTGAGTATACAAAACATTAAGAACAAATGCTCTTTCGATGACAGACTAAGCAGGTGAATCCAGGTGAAAACTATGATCCCTTATTGATGACATTTTTTAAATCCACCTGAAATCAGTGTAGATGAAAGGGAGGAGACAGGTTAAAGAAGGATTTTAAAGCCTTGAGACAATTGAGAATGTGTGCCATTCAGAGGATGAATGGGCAAGACATAAAATGTAAGAACCTTTGAACGGGGTATGGTAGTAGGTGCCAGGTGCACCTGTATGTGTCAAGAACTGCAATGCTGCTGGGTATTTCACGCTCAACAGTTTCCCGTGTGTGTCAATAATGGTCCACCACCCAAAGGACATCCAGTCAACCAGACACAACTACGGTCCATAATCCCTGTGGAACACCTTGTAGAGTCCATGCCCTGACGAATTGAGGCTGTTCTGAGGTCAAGAGTGTGAGCATGAGGAGTGTGTGCATGTGTAAACTGATTGAGGTTAGCTCTGTGTTCAGTTCTACAGAGCAGACCCTCCCCTCTCCTCTAATTACTAGTAGAGCTCTACAGAGCAGCCCCTCCCCTCTCCTCTAATTACTGGTATAGCTCTACAGAGAAGCCCCTCCCCTCGCATTACTAGTAGAGCTCTACAGAGCAGCCCCGCTCCTCTAATTACTAGTAGAGCTCTACAGAGCAGCCCCGCTCCTCTAATTACTAGTAGAGCTCTACAGAGCAGCCCCGCTCCTCTAATTACTAGTAGAGCTCTACAGAGCAGCCCCCTCCCCTCTAATTACTAGTAGAGCTCTACAGAGCAGCCCCCTCCCCTCTAATTACTAGTAGAGCTCTACAGAGCAGCCCCTCCCCTCTAATTACTAGTAGAGCTCTACAGAGCAGCCCCTCCCCTCTCATTACTAGTAGAGCTCTACAGAGCAGCCCCGCTCCTCTAATTACTAGTAGAGCTCTACAGAGCAGCCCCTCCCCTCTCATTACTAGTAGAGCTCTACAGAGCAGCCCCTCCCCTCTAATTACTAGTAGAGCTCTACAGAGCAGTCCCTCCCCTCTCCTCTCCTCTACTTACTAGTAGAGCTCTACAGAGCAGCCCCTCTCCTCTAATTACTAGTAGAGCTCTACAGAGCAGCCCCTCCCCTCTCCTCTAATTACTAGTAGAGCTCTACAGAGCAGCCCATCTCCTCTAATTACTAGTAGAGCTCTACAGAGCAGCCCCTCTCCTCTAATTACTAGTAGAGCTCTACAGAGCAGCCCCTCTCCTCTCCTCTAATTACTAGTAGAGCTCTACAGAGCAGCCCCTCTCCTCTAATTACTAGTAGAGCTCTACAGAGCAGCCCCTCTCCTCTAATTACTAGTAGAGCTCTACAGAGCAGTCCCTCCCCTCTAATTACTAGTAGAGCAGCCCCTCCCCTCTCGTAGAGCTCTACAGAGCAGCCTGTGTGTGTGTGTGTGTGTGTCACCTGTGCATCGTCGCTGGGTCTTTATCATGGTGGATAGCTCCGTGATGGAAAAGGTGAGGTATCATCTCCATCACTCTCCTGGTTGGTTCAGATATACTTCCTCTGTACTCTGGCTGGGCGTGTCTCCGTTGCATCACTTCCTGTTTGGCCGACTCCTTCAGCCTCTTGTAGAGGGTGCGTAGGCCCTGGGCAGTGCGGGGGGGCCTGTCCCCCCCCAGGACGTTGTACTGCTCAGACACTGTGTCCCAGCACTTGTTCTTGTCCACGATGACAGCGTGCTTGTTGGTGTGCTCCTCCAGGATGCGAATGTGTGGGCGGACCAGCTTCAGCAGGTCCAGTTTCTCAGACAGGGTGAAGTTGGAGGAGCGAGCCTTACCCACCATACTGGACGACATGTAGACGGACCCAGACGCCATCTTAGAACATAGCCCAGGGAACCAGACTGGACCGAGCCAGGCCTAGACACCAGCACTAACTCAACACAATATCTCGCTTCTTTTCCTCTCCTTCTTTTGAGATTTGGTCTGGTTCTCTACCTCCCTTTTCTTTCTGTTCCGTGATGAGGCTCAGGCTAATACTGGTTTAACTCTCACTCACTCTCTTCCTTGTCCCTCTTTTTTCTCCCCCTTCATGAATTCTCAATCAAACAGTCTCTGTCTAACGCATGTACTCTCTCTCATCTGAGGTCTTCTCTGCTCTGTGTTACACAACACACACGGGCAACAATAAGAATCAGGCTTAACTAGGCCAGCCTCGTTTAGGCCCCCGCCTACCGCGGAGGGCTTTGGGTGAATTCCTCCCAGCTTAGGCTGACGCAGGCTAAAGCCGCTTAAACCCAGCCCGACCTACTTACAGCCCGGTCTCTCTAAACCTCAAACCAGCGCTCGTTCTAACTGCTATACACCAAATACTAACATACGGGGGGAATATGTGTGCTTAGATGGGGAAATACCGCTGAAATTGTAAAGATGCATTTTCTTTATTCTTATTTCCGTTTAACTAGAAAAGAGGAAACGGCGCTGGTTTAACCGGAGCGGTGTGCGCGCAGCGCGAGTCCGTGCGAATGCGCGATTAAAAAAAAATGGACACAAAGGAAAATCAGAGCTGCTTCTCAAAGAGAAACACACGAATCATCCGCGGACGGGAACAACAGAATGAGGGAAAAACTAGTGAAAAGCGGAGAAAGGAGAGGAGACAGACAGAGGCACTAGTTGCTCTTAGAGGGAGGGGGGACAGAGCGCGTGTGCTCACTGATCCCAGGCACAGCTCTAATCTGCCTCGCGCTGCCGCTGCACTACCCAGGCTCATTTGCATAATGCTGGACCTGCTGTCATTAAAACGTAGGCTTGTTACAGTTGGCTAGGCTTCATTCAGTGTGTGTTTGTTTCACTGAAGCCCAAGTCAGAGCATTAAATTCATCCCTGCCAGTCCTAAATGGATAGACTAAGTGTCGCTCACCTTAGAAAGGCGATGTTGGTTTGCTGCATTTCCTTTCTAAAGCAGCATATACATTATCTTGGTTTTAAGGAAAAATTATAACCACAAATAGGTGTTACATGGCATAAAAGATTACAAGTCCAGGCACACGTTAGGGTTTGCAAATTAAAAATACTTTGAATTTGTAGTCATAATTAAAATACACCAACGAGTATCGGCAAAGGCCTAAATCAGGCTGACAAAAATGAACAGCTTTTTAACTGGGCCTGTTGGTCCGAGAGCTGGTGATCCAATACCGTTTGCCAGACGGTAGCAGAGTAAACTGGTGGCTGGAGTCTTTGGCAATTTTTCAGTGCTACCTCTGATACCGCCTGATATAGAGGTCCTGGATGGTAGGGAGCATGGCCCCAGTGATGCACTGGGTTGCCGCACCAACCTCTGTAGCGCTTTGTGGTTAAGTTGCAGAGGGAGGGGTTCAGTCCCAGGGTCCCTAGCTTGGTGAGGAGCTTGGAGGGACTATGGTGTTGCACACTGAGCTGTAGTCTATGAACAGCATTGTCAGTTATTTCTCTTGTCCAGGTGGAAGAGGGCAGTGATTGTGGATCTGTTGGGATGGTATGTGAATTGGAGTGGGTTTAGGGTGTCTGGGATGATGGTGTTGATATGTGTCATGACCAGCCTTGGACTTCATAATTACAGATGTGAGTGCCACATGACTACAGTCATTTCGGCAGGTTACCTTGGAGATCTCGGGAACAGGGACAATGGTGGTGCGTTGAAACATGTTGGCATTACAGTCTGGGACAAGGAGAGATTGAACATTTCTGTAAAGACACTTGCCAGCTGGTCTGCCATGCTTTGATGAACACGCTCTGGTATTCCGGCCTTGTGATTGTGAACCTGTTTAAACGTTTTACTCACATCGGCTACGGAGAGCGAGATCACAGTCATCTGGAAAAACAGGGGCTTTCACGGAAGGCATTGGGCTTGTTTGGGAGTTCTGCATCGCTACACAACTCGTGGCTGTTTCCCTAGGTAATCTGTTATCGTGTGCAAGCCCTGCCAAATACGACGAGCGTCGGAGCCGATGTAATAGGATTCCACCTTCCTCCTATATTGTCCTTTTGCATGTTTGATGTCTTGTCGGAGGTCGTAGCATCTTATCCTGTCTTTTACATCAAGGACCACATTGGAAATAACCCAAAGGTTAAATCTAGACTTGTTTTCCTATATCGTAATCACTCATCTTTCACCCAGCTGCCAAACTAACCCTGATTCAGATGACCATCCTACCCATGCTAAATTACGGAGAAGAAATGTATAGATCAGCAGGTAAGGGTACTCTCAAGCAGCTAGATGTTCTTTACCTGTCGGCCTTCAGATTTGCCAACAATGCTCCTTATAGGACACATCACGGCACTCTGTAAACTGGCCGTCTCTGTATACCCGGTGCAAGGCCCACAGGTTGATGCTTATTTATAAAAACCCTCACTCCCCCCTATCTGAGATACCTACTGCAACCCTACCGAGTGGTGCAGCGGTCTAAGGTACTGCATCTCAGTGCTAGAGGCACTACAGACCCTGGTTCGATCCCGGGCTGTATCACAACCGGCCGTGATCGGGAATCCCATAGGGCGGCGCACAAATTGGTCCAGTGTCGTCCGGGTTAGGGGAGGGCTTGGCCGGGGTAGTCCATCATTGTAAAATATCAATTTGTTCTTAACTGACTAGCTAAATAAAGGTTAAATAAAACAATACAAATATATATACAGCACCCGTTCTGCCAGTCACATTCTGTTAGAGGTCCCCAAAGCGCACACATCCCTGGGTCGCTGCTCTTTTCAGTTCGCTCCAGCTAGCGTCTGGAACAAGCTGCAAAACACACTCAAACTGGAAAGTTTAGCCTTTTTGCCTCTTGCTAGGCCGTCATTGTAAATAAGCATACAGTGCATTCGGAAAGTATTCAGACCTCTTGACTTTTTCAACATTTTGTTATGTTACAGCCTTAATGTAAAATTGATGAAATCACTTTTTTCTCCTCATCAATCTACACACAATACCCCATAATGAGAAAGCAAAAACAGGTTTTGAGAAATGTTTGCTAATTTAGATTTATATTTCAGTAAAAAAAAATTACATTTACATAAGTATTCAGACCCTTTACTCAGTACTTTGTTGAAGCACCTTTGGCAGCGATTACAGCCTCAAGGCTTGTTGGGTATGACGCTACAAGCTTGGCACACCTGTATTTGGAGAGTTTCTCCCATTTTTCTCTGCAGATCCTCTCAGGCTCTGTCAGGTTGGATGGGGAGCGTCGCTGCACAGCTATTTTCAGGTCTCTCCAGAGATGCTCGATCAGGTTCAAGTCCGGGCTCTGGCAGGGCCACTCAAGGGACATTCAGAGACATGTCCCAAAGTCACTCCTGCGTTGTCTTGGCTTTGTGCTTAGGGTCGTTGTCCTGTTGGAAGGTGAACCTTCACCCCAGTCTGACGTCCCGAGAGCTCTGGAGCAGGTTTTCAACAAGGACCTCTCTGCTCAGTTCATCTTTGCCTCGATCCTGACTAGTCTCCCAGTCCCTGCCGCTGAAAAACATCCCCACTGCATGATGCTGCCACCACCATGCTTCACTGTAGGGATGGTGCCAGGTATTCTCCAGACGTGACACTTGGCATTCAGGCCAAAGAGTTCAATCTTAGTTTCATCAGATCAGAGAATCTTGTTTCTCCTGGTCTGAGAATCTCTAGGTGCCTTTTGGCAAACTCCAAACGGGCTGTCATGTGCCTTTTACTGAGGAATGGCTTCTGTCTGGCCACTCTACCATACAGGCCTGAGAGATGGTTGTCCCTCTGGAAGGTTCTCCCATCTCCACAGAGGAACTCTGGCCTTTTGTCAGAGTAATCTTTAGGTTCTTGGTCACCTCCTTGACCAAGGCCCTTCTCCCCCGATTGCTCAGTTTAGCCGGGTGGCTAGCTCTAGGAAGAGTTTTGAGGGTTCCAAAGTTCTTCCATTTAAGAATGATGGAGGCCACTGTGTACTTGGGGACCTTCAATGCTGCAGAAATGTTTTGGTACCCTTCTCTAGATCTGTGCCTCGACACAATCCTGTCTCGGAGCTCTATGGACAATTCCTTTGACCGTGGGACCTTACATAGACAGGCGTGTGCCTTTCTAAATCATGTCCAATCAACTGAATTTACCACAGGTGGACTCCAAGTTGTAGAAACATCTCAAGGATGCTCAATGGAAACAGGATGGACCTGAGCTCAATTTCGAATCTCATAGCAAAGGGTCTGAATACTTATGTAAATAAAGTATCGGTTTTAAATTTTGAATAAATTTAGAAAATGTTTGAAAAACCTGTTTTCAGTTTGTCATTAAGGGGTATTGTGTGTAGATTGATGAGGATTTGTTTTTATTTCATCCATTTTAGAATAAGGCTGTAACGTAACAAAGTGAGGAAAAAGTCAAGGGGTCTGAATACTTTCTGAAGGCACTGTATGTTCTGAATTGACTTGCCTGCTTAAAAAAAATCCCTATTTTATTAGGCAAAATACAGTTTCTACCCGTGCCTCACCTTTTTGGGTCTTAAACTCAATCGTTAACCTATACAAAATCCCAGCATCTCTCAAACATTGTTTCCGAACATCTTTAGCAACAGCAGTGAAATGTAAACAATATATGCTACATAGTTAATTAACTGCATTTCGCTTATGGCACACCAAATGTTCCTGACTTCTTACCATCATCATTGGTTAGTAGTAACTTTGTTGCTTATAATCAGTGATTTTCATCACCAGGATTTCTGCTTTTGACATACAGAGAGTAAATCCAAAGCTTACCAGAAGTACTGCTCCACATTTAAATTAATTAGATCTACACCAGGAATACCTGGTTTCAATGGCAACGTTTACTGTGCCACCACCACAACCCACCCCACCTCCCATGTCTGACTCACCAGCTGGGTCTCCAGTGTTCTCCTCTGTAAAGGAAGGGTCTTCAGGCTCTAGCTCGTTCTTCTTACCGTCTGCTGCACCCAGCACCCTGGCTAGAGCTCTGGACAGGCCTGGAGCTTGGGGGCTGCTCTTAGCCAGGCTGAAGGCCTTCACAGGCAGGGCAAGGGGCGGTGCAGGGGCTGAGAGGCTCCTCTGGACCTGCAAGGAAGGAGAACTGTTAGATAGGTCTGAGAAGGTCCACATGTCGCAGTATGAGTGAAACCCTTTACACAGTCTTAGATGAAGTCAAATCAATTCAAATGTTATGTCATATGCTTCGTAAACAACAGGTCTGGACTAACAGTGAAATGTTTACTTCACAACAGAGAAATAATAGAAAAAACACGTAATAATAAAATAGATACACAATGAGTAACGAGACGTTGACAACAAAAAAAGCCTTTCGTTAACTAACACCCCCCTACTAGCTCTGACTTTGCTGATAGCTACTTTGAGGACGAATGTACTTACTATGACTGAGATGTGTGGTTGTTCCACCTAGCTATCTGAAGATGGATGCACTAAGTAGCTCTGGATAAGAGTGTCTGCTAAATGACTACAATGTAAATGTAAACCATTGAACTTTTTTTAAACTAACTATTTAGCAGTCTTATGGCTTGGGGCTAGAAGCTGTTCAGGGTCCTGTTGGTGCATTGGTAGTGCTTGCCGTACGGTAGCAGAGAGAACAGTCGATGATTTGGGTGGCTGGAGTCTGAACATTTTTAGGGCCTTCCTCTGACACCGCCTGGCATAGAGGTCCTTGATGGCAGGGAGCTCGGCCCCAGTGATGTACTGGGTCGTATCCACTACCCTCTGTAGTGCCATGCGGTCGGATACCAAGCAGTTGCCATACCAAGCAGTGATGCAGCCCCTCCAATACAGCCCTGACGATGTGAATGTGGGTGTGCTCGGCCCTCCGTTTCCTGTTGTCTACCATCAGCTCCTGTGTCTTGCTGACATTGAGGGAGAGGTTGTTGTCTCTGACCTCCTCCCTATAGGATGTCTCATTGTTGTCGGTGATCAGGCCTATCACCGTTATGTCGGTAAACATGTAGGTATTACAGACTGGGTCAGGAATAGGTTGAAAATGTCAGTTTAGACACTTCCCAGCCGGTCAGTGCATGCTCTGAGTACGCATCCTGGTAATCTGTCAGGCCCTGCGGCCTTGTGAATATTCATTTGTTAAAGGTCTTACATCGGCTAGAGAGAAGTAGCTCCAATATGACTCCTATGCTTAGTTAATTACTACAATAGTAATAGGGGTCACATTTGTGGCTAAGGATGAAAGTGAAGTGGACCGTGTGTTCACCTTGTTGAGCACGTTTCCCAGGGCGAGTTTAGGGGCCAGAGGCTCCAGTTCAAGCAGGGTACCCACAGGGGGATCAGGAGGACCAGCCAGTGAGGCTCCTGGAGGGACGAACCGGGGCTTCTTCGCCATGTTACCAAAGACCTGGCTGGGGGCCCCTGAGCGACGCATCCTGTCTGTGTGAGGGGATGTTTGTAATATTTGATCAAATCATTTCATATCTATAAGAGGGCTTATGGGTAGGGGTGGCCAACCCTGAGCCCCCTGGAGAACAAGTACTAGTGGTCCTGGGTATGCAGGCTTTTGTACCCTACTGTAACACCTTATTCAGCTAGCTACCTAACTAACTAATCAATGTTCTAGTAAGCAGCTGATTAGTAAAAGGCAGCTAGTTAAATAACAGTTTTACATAACATAGCTATATATTACTTCCATTCAGTGTACATGGCCCTTGAATAGTTAGTTCAGATCAATGAGATGTATGGGTTTATACCAATGATTAGTTTATACAAGTCATTGTTAGTTCAGATAGATACATTACGTTAACTGTTAGCTAACGTTAGTGTAGCTAGTTAGCCCAAATTAGTGCAGCTACCTTGAACATTTCAACCTTTTCATCTCATCGTCTATAACAACCAACTAGCTTGTGACAATATGTTGGAAAGATAACATAAGGCATAAATGTGTGTTTCATACATACCTGTTTAGTCAAGCAAACCTCTGCTTTACAGTTAGTTACAAGAAAACAATGATACACAACTCTTCAGAAATGAATTCTCCCGCTAAAGTGGCGTAAACTGCTATTGGCTACGTGTTACGTAGAGGGGCGGAGTCCAGTGTTAGTGAGTGCACTCGTTTTCTACTCCCGCGGCCCCAAACGGTGGAGTTTGCTCTAGTTCGGTCGTCTTGCGTTAATAAGAAGCACAATCTGCCGCTGTCAGCCGGTGTCGTGCCGGTAGAGGTAAAACGAGTGTACATTTTGACTTCTAAATAATCAGATTTTCGTCAGTTGATGCCATGGTTAACTTCACCGATTTACGATAATAGGCTACCTGCCCTACAGTAGGCCTACAGTAGGCCGTTCAGACTCATTGCATGGATATTTGTGTTATAAAATGCCACGTCAATTTGAAGGAGTTTGCGGAATTAAATGATGATTCCGATTGAGATGTCATCTGTCATGGACTGAGCCCTGGTGGTAAGTAAACTACTCTAGAAAATAAAAGTCAAATAAATGGTCAAATAAATTACATCCTGGCAAGCATTTCTGCTAAACCCCACACACTAAAAAGCAGGTACTGGTCAGAATGTTGCTGCATGCAGAATTGATATTCAACATCGCAGAATACAGAAGTTTTACCGAAATGCATAAACTGCTATTGAGTTACACTAGAGTTTATATTTTCCATATTGTCATAATGCATGATATTAAAAATGTGTATTGAAAGCACATAGTCGATGGCTATGGTATAAGTAGTGGGCTGTAGGCTAGAGAGCTAGGCTTTATATCCTATGGTGTTGCTGACATGTGGTGGCGATTTCATCATCATCACTATGATATCTCTTTGTTTATTGCCTATTTGGTTGACATCTCTCTCTCTCTCTCTCTCTCTCTCTCTCTCTTTGTCTCTCTCAATTCAATTTCAATTCAATTTAAGGGCTTTATTGGCATGGGAACAATATGCATACATTGCCAAAGCAAGTGAAAATGATAATAAACAAAAGTGAAATAAACAATTAAAAAAATAACAGTGAACATTACACTTACACAAAAGTTCCAAAAGAATAAAGACATTTCAAATGTCATGTCATGTATATATACAGTGTTGTAATGATGTGAAAATAGTTAAAGTATAAAAAGGAAAATAAATAAACATAAATATTTTGTTTGTTCTTCATTGGTTGCCCTTTTCTTGTGGCAACAGGTCACAAGTCTTGCTGCTGGGATTGCAGATTGTGGTATTTCACCCAGTAGATATAGGAGTTTATCAAAATTGGATTTGTTTTCAAATTCTTTGTGGGTCTGTGTAATCTGAGGGAAATATGTGTCTCTAATATCTCTCTCTCACTCAGTCTTTCAGGGTTGCTATTTGATTTCTGCTGTGGGGTAAGAGTGCAGTGGGGATGTTGTCATGGAGTCTGTAATCCAATCAGAGAAGAGGAGAGCCTAATCCATGATAATCCCACATCCAAAAAGACAGAGAGGGAAAGGGATGAGGGGGAAAACATGTTTGTAGATATACCATGTTCCTGTTTGAATGGAACTGCCTTTTAATGTGTTTGTTGCTTCATCAGGACCCCCTGTAGAACACAATGATTCATCCCAAGGGATGTATCCTGCCAAAATGTCTGAATAAAACAAATAGATAAATCAGAATTACTTACAGTAGGCCTAGTCTTCCTTTCATCACTTGCTCTTAACGTGTGTGTGTGTGTGTGTGTGTGTGTGTGTGTGTGTGTAACTGTCTGTCTGCGGTCTCATCCAGCAGCTGGCTGCCTGGGCAGAGGATCCCCGTTGCTAGGGAGACTTCACCACAGAGACGTGGCCCTGAGAGAGCAAATAGAGGAGGAGCCAGAAGAAACCCTCACCTAGGGTAAACTACAGAGACAGGAGAGAGAAGAAGAGGTGGAGAGAGGAGAGAGGTCCAAAGAGGAAGAAAGGACTGAGGGAAGAGAGAAGGAGAGTCTGTCAGTCTCAGGTAAGGGTCAGTGTATTCTGTAAAATAGAATGCCAGTAGAATGGAGAGTCAGAGGGGCTCAAAAACGGAGAAAACCAGGAACATTGAGGAGGAAGTTAACACTGCTGTATGCTGCTGTATGGGTGGCTGGCTGTTTTTGCTCTGCATGGATCTGTGTATGTCTGTGTGTGCTGTAGGATGGGTTATGACCTGGAGAGGTTTGTGGGGTACGTGAACGAGGGGCTTCTGTGCTGTGTGTGTCGGGATGTGTTGGAGCGCCCCCTCCAGGCCCCTTGTGAACATGCCTACTGCGACGCCTGCATCAGCTCCTGGCTCATACACCACCACTCCTGCCCTGAGGACAGACTTCCACTGGACATCAGCACTCTGAGACCACTGCACAGGTACACACACTCCCACAGAAACACCCACGCAGACACATACACACTCACGCAGAAACACTCACACACACACACACACACACACTATAATATGGTTATTCCAACAACCACTGTCTGGTCTGGTCTGTTAGGTACATGCGTAATGACCTGTCCAGGCTCCAGATCCGTTGTGTTAACTCTGACCAGGGCTGTGATGCCGTCTGCTGCCTGGAGACACTTCACACACACGAGGACGAGTGTCCATTCACATTCATATCCTGCTCCTACACAGGTACTACAGCTCTGTGTGTATTACAGTCAGTGGAGGCTGCTGAGGGGAGGACGGCTCATGATAATGCCTGGAATGGATTCAATGGAATGGTAAGAAACATGTGGTTTCCATGTGGTTGATACCATTTCATTGACTCCATGCCATCCTCCCCTCAGCAGCCTCCACTGATTACAGTGTATTACAATACAGTGTGTGTGTGTGTGTGTGTGTGTGTGTGAGTGTATTAGAGAAATGTATAGTATACTACAAGTGTGTTTAGTTTAGACGGAGCAGAAGTGATATGACACCTGTGTGATGGGAGCAGGTGGTAGACCAGTTGTCATGGTGACATCATACAGAGCCCAGCTGGGATGAACAATGACCTTAGCTCCAGGTAGCAGTTGCTCTTTGGGTCAGATCTAGGATCATTTTACCTTAACCAAATCCCAACCTTTACGATTATGAGTGAAATGCAAATAAAAGCCCCTAGATCTGTATAGGGGAAACATCTAACTACTCAGAAAATAAAAACCCAGAGGATGAGAGCAATGCAACAGATGGATGGGGGGGTGGTATTAGATGAACTCTCACGTGTTTGTGACCTGTTGTTGGCAGGTGGAGACTACATATGTTACCAGTGCGGTAGGTATCAGGGTGTTTGCGTTTGTGTGGTATTGGATTGGATTGGATTGTGTTTCATTCATTTGCATGATTAAAAACAGTCTTCACTGTGGCTCAGTTGGTAGAGCATGGTGTTTGCAACGCCAGCATGGTGTGTGCAACGCCAGGGTTGTGGGTTCAATTCCCACGGGGGGCCAGTACAAAAAATGCATGAATTGTATGCATTCACTACTGTAAGTCGCTCTGGATAAGAGCGTCTGCTAAATGACTAAAAATGTAAAAAATGTAAATGTAAAAACATAAGTTCTTATCCTTCAATCTTCCTTTGACCTTTTGCTACTGCATCTCTGAGTGGGGGAGTGCCGGGGTAGAGGAAGGGGTTGGGGGGTGGAGCGAGGAAGAGGAAGGCGGAGCGGGGTAGAGGAAGGGGTTGGGGGTGAGAAAGACAGTGAGAGACTTTCAGTAGGTCTCAAGTGTTGCTCTCTTACTTCGTCTTTCTGTTACTTTCTGTATCCCTCTCCTTAACTCCTCTTTCCTCTCTCCACCTCCCCAGGTTGTCCGGTGCAGGTGGAGAGGAGGGGTCTGGAGTCTCACCTGTTGGAGTGTGAGTTCCGCAGCAGGGCGTGTCCTAGCGGCTGTGGCCACACCCTCCTCTCTGTAGACCAATCACAGCACAACTGTGTTGCGGAGCTACGAATAGAATTGGAGCTGCTCAGGTTTGTGTGTTTGAGGTGATGAATTGAGATATATTAGGATGTTATATCTGTGTAGTTCCTAACAAATCCTTGACAAAGCTGTTTACAATATTTACAATATTCTAGAACCTCAAGGGCGACGTCATTGCTTTTATTCAATAGATATTGTGATTTATTGTGACACGTGTGTTTGTGTGTGTCGCAGGGCAGAGATGTGGGGTAAGGTGGAGGAGGTGAGGCGTGAGATGGAGTCGAGGCTGGACTCTCAGAGGAGACACATGGTGCAGAAAGAGTCTCTGCTGAAGAGCGAGGTGGAGGACCTCAAGGTGACACACACTTATAATATGTACTACCTATAGGAATGTGTGTGTGTGTGTGTTATGACACATCCCTGTGTGTGTGTGTGTAGGGCCAGGTGTCGAGGGTGGTGTGTGATGTGCGGGCTCTCTTGGAGGCAGAGCGCCTGCGGAGACAGGAGCTGGCAGAAGCGGAGCTAGAGAAGAGGGAGCTACTGGAGATGCTCCGGAGCCTGCAGCCGTTCAGGGGCCAGCGGAACAGAGACAAGCCAATCAGAGGACTGCATCAAGAAGACGGGACAATTAGGAGCCAGCATCAAGTAGAACACCCAACCAGGGGCCTGCTGAGGGCGGGGCCAACACAGGCTTCTACCCAATCACTACCCTCGGCTTTGCCCACTCCAGCCTTATACCCGCCTACCTCCCCACAGCCAGGGGAGGGGTCACGTAAGGCCCGCCCCCGCAGCCTTACCCTCGACTGCATCAAGAGCAGAGAGGTCACCGTCATCTGAGGGGTCATTCCTAATGTTACTGGGTTATGTTCAGTACTGGGTTATGTTCAGTACTGGGTTATGTTCAGTACTGGGTTATGTTCAGTACTGGGTTATGTTCAGTACTGGGTTATGTTCAGTAGGCACAAATGAGAGAAAATGCTTTAACGTCCTCAATTCCTTCTTCATTTAACCGTCTCAAAACATTTTATCTGGTGTGGCATCTCCTGAACGCACCCTTGATGATTGGCAGATACCTGTGACATTGCTTCAACTCAAGAGAAAACCAGCCTGCTGAGATCCTAAATAAAGTCTGCTGAAACACCTCTGATCTCTGGTCCTCTTAAGGTACAATAGTCTTACTCCATCCATACTAACATACCACAGTGAGGAACACACTACTCCAGACAGCGCTCTCAATCACAGAACTTTATTGAGTCTGAACAACAATGTAAAAGAACTAAAACATACAACAAATTCCACACATCATCATCAATAGAATCCCACAGAGGACACGTTTCCATGGAGATGATGTACTCATTATTCCTAATTGGTCCGTTAAGCGCCGTGACGGGCTGCAGTCATTGGTCAGGTTTGTTTACCTGGTGAAGGAGCGAACGTGTCGTCCCCTCCCCCCTCCGCTGCCTCCCCCACCGCTAAACTTCCCCCCCTGGGACCCCCTCCCCCCTCCTCCTCCTCCCTGACTCAGCCACGACAGGCCTGTACCCCCACGACCTCGAGGGGCGCGGTCCCGCGGAGCCAGGCGATATGCACCTGGAAGAGAGGGAGCGAGAAGAACAAGGGTGACCATCAGTAATTGTGCATGAAAGTATTATCTTGTATTCATGTTGTTCTCTGAATATGTGTGTGTGTGTGTGTGTGTGTTTATACAGTATGTACGTGTGCAAACGAGCATGTGTGTGTGTACCTGCAGGCTGCTGGCGTGAGGGCAGGGGGCCGCGTGTGAAGTTGCTCTGCCCGCCCCTTGCATCACTGTACGTTCCTCTGTGGGTAACCGGTGGCAACGGACCACTCCACGACGTGCCACCTCGCCCACCTTCACGGCGGGTATTATAGTTACCTAGAAGGGAGGGGGATGGGAAGACACGGTAGTCAATGGTTCTTTAAAAGACAACAGACCTACTTGTTAGTTTACAGCGATGTTCGTGTGTGTGTCAACATACCAGACAGCAGCACTCCTTTAGGCTGCGGTGGGGTGAAAAAGCGTGTCTGCTGGCTGTGGAAGGCAGCCCTGCCTCTGTTCCCAGTGAACAGGCCTCTGGTGGGGGGTTTGGGGGAGCTCTTTGGGGGTCGTTTGGGGGGCAACAGGCCCAGGGGAGTCCCAACGTCTTTAAACTCTGCCGCCACAAAGTCATCCACGTGCATGCTGGGAGGGCGCGAAGTGTTCTGTTTGCGCTGGCGGAAGATGTCGTGGGGGCGACAGAGCTGTCCCCCGAAGCCCCCCCCTACCTCGACCGCGAGGAGCAGCCATCATGTGGGCTCTCTTAGCTGGCTCGATGTAGTCTGACTTACCACTGCAGGGAGGAAGAGGACGACACAGGCATCTTTGTTAACATGTGGGTCACATACAATCACATTATGTACCTGAAGGTGATCAAAGTGTGTGTGTGTACCTGGTGATGAAGGTCTCGTGTTTGTGCTTGCCCAGCCTGAAGCCCTTGTTAGCTTTGGTATGACTGGGAGACAAGGGCTCAGACAGGAAGGAGCGTTCCAGCTCTGACTTCAGGTCCAACTCTGGACAACACTCCTGGGCCAGGCCTAGCAGGTCCACCTTCACCTACAGAGAGACAGAGAGGTTTACTCACACACACACAGACAGACAGAAAGAGACACACACATTCAAACAACACAGGTGTCTCACCATGTCTAGTTCAGCCTCCATGTCGTCAGTGTGGAAGGGGGAGAACCACAGAGCCTTCAGCTGCTCATCCAACACCTCCGACAACACAAACACCGTCCTGCAGGAGAGAAACACACACACACACACACACAGACAGTCAGAACAGGACACACAGACAGTCAGAACAGGACACACAGACAGTCAGAACAGGACACACAGACAGTCAGAACAGGACACACAGACAGTCAGAACAGGACACACAGACAGTCAGAACAGGACACACAGACAGTTAGAACAGGACACACAGACAGTCAGAACAGGACACACACAGCTTCGGGTCAAAACTGGGTCCATAGCATGTCAGTGGGGCATTCAAGACAAGCCAGATTCCCCAAACAGATTGAGTTCATACAGGCGCATAATTGAAAAAAACAGTTGATTAAAATTGCACTTTTGTTAAAGGTGCACTATGCAGAAATCGCTCTGTCATTTCCTGGTAGCTAAAATTCTAATAGTTCGCCTAATTTCTGTTTATGTGACAAAACAGGCAGTATAGTGTAGATCTAAACCGCATTATAAACTGGGTGGTTTGAGCCCTGAATGCTGATTGGCTGACAGCCGTAGTACATCAGAATATGACAAACACTTATTTATACTGCTCTAATTACGTTGGTAACCAGTTTATAATAGCAATAAGGCACCACGGGGGTTTGTGATATGGCCAATATACCACGGCTAAGGGCTGTGTCCAGGCACTCCACGTCCACGTTGCGTCGTGCATAAGAACAGCCCATAGCCGTTCTAAACTACAGGACTGTTTTGCTATCACAGACTGGAACATGTTCCGGGATTCTTCTGATGACATTGAGGAGTACACCACATCAGTCACTGGCTTTATCAATAAGTGCATCGAGGACGTCATCCCCCCCAGTGACTGTACGTACATACCCCAACCAGAAGCCATGGATTACAGGCAACATTCGCACTGAGCTAAAGGGTAGAGCTGCCACTTTCAAGGTGCGGGACTCTAACCTGGAAGCTTACAAGAAATCCCGCTATGCCCTGCGACGAACCATCAAACAGGCAAAGCGTCAATACAGGGCTAAGATTGAATCATACCACACCGGCTCCGACGCTCGTCAGATGTGGCAGGGCTTGCAAACTATTACAGACTACAAAGGGAAGCACAGCCGCGAGCTGCCCAGTGACACGAGCCTACCAGACGAGCTAAATCACTTCTATGCTCGCTTCGAGGCAAGCAACACTGAGGCATGCATGAGAGCATCAGCTGTTCCGGACGACTGTGTGATCACGCTCTCCGTTGCCGAAGTGAGTAAGACCTTTAAACAGGTCAACATTCACAAGGCTGTGGGGCCAGATGGACATGTGCTCCGGGCATGTGCTGACCAACTGGCAGGTGTCTTCACTGACATTTTCAACATGTCCCTGATTGAGTCTGTAATACCAACATGCTTCAAGCAGACCACCATAGTCCCTGTGCCCAAGAACACTAAGGTAACCTGCCTAAATGACCACAGACCCGTAGCACTCATGTCCGTAGACATGAAGTGCTTTGAAAGGCTGGTAATGGCTCACATCAACACCATTATCCCAGAAACCCTAGACCACTCCAATTTGCATACCGCCCAAACAGATCCACAGATGATGCCATCTCTATTGCACTCCACACTGCCCTTTCCCACCTGGACAAAAGGAACACCTATGTGAGAATGCTATTCATTGACTACAGCTCAGCGTTCAACACCATAGTACCCTCAAAGCTCATCACTAAGCTAAGGAACCTGGGACTAAACACCTCCCTCTGCAACTGGATCCTGGACTTCCTGACGGGCCGCCCCCAGGTGGTGAGGGTAGGTAGCAACACATCTGCCACGCTGATCCTCAACATTGGAGCACCCCAGGGGTGCGTGCTCAGTCCCCTCCTGTACTCCCTGTTCACCCACGACTGCATGGTCAGGCACGACTCCAACACCATCATTAAGTTTGCAGACGACACAACAGCCTGACCACTGCCAACGACGAGACAGCCTATAGGGAGGAGGTCAGAGACCTGGCCGGGTGGTGCCAGAATAACAACCTATCCCTTAACGTAACCAAGACTAAGGAGATGATTGTGGACTACAGGAAAAGGAGGACCGAGCACGCCCCCATTCTCATCGCCCGGGCTGTATTGGAGCAGGTTGAGAGCTTCAAATTCCTTGGTGTCCACATCAACAACAAACTAGAATGGTCCAAACACACCAAGACAGTCATGAAGAGGGAACGACAAAGCCTATTCCCCCTCAGGAAACGAAAAATATTTGGCATGGGTCCTGAGATCCTCAAAAGGTTCTACAGCTGCAACATTGAGAGCATCCTGACCGGTTGCATCACTGCCTGGTATGGCAATTTCTCAGCAAGGCACTTCAGAGGGTAGTGCGTACGGCCCAGTACATCACTGGGGCAAAGCTGCCTGCCATCCAGGACCTCTACACCAGGCGGTGTCAGAGGAAGGCCCTAAAAATTGTCAAAGACCCCAGCCAACTCAGTCATAGACTGTTCGCTCTACTACCGCATGGCAAGCGGTACCAGTGCCAAGTCTAGGACAAAAAGGCTTCTCAACAGTTTTTACCCCCAAGCCATAAGACTCCTGAACAGGTAACCAAATGGGACCAAATTACCCAGACTATTTGCATTGTGTGCCCCTCTACCAACCCCTCTTTTACGCTGCTGCTACTCTCTGTTCATCATACATGCATAGTCACTTTAACCATACCCACATGTACATACTACCTCAATAAGCCTGACTAACCGGTGTCTGTATATAGCCTTGCTACTGTTATTTTCAAATGTCTTTTTACTGTTGTTTTATTTCTTTACTTACCTAAACACACATACACAGACACACACACCTTTTTTTTTTGCACTATTGGTTAGAGCCTGTAAGTAAGCATTTCACTGTTGTATTCGGCACATATGACAAATAAACTTTGATTTGATATTGGCCATATACCACACCCCCTCGGGCCTTATTGCTTAAGTGAAATATATCTTCCATGACTGTTTCTGCTGTTTGAAGCTGGTGTGCAAAACCGAAAGTAAAAGACGCAAAAATGAAATTTAAGAACTGGAAGCATAAAAATAGCGCACATATAACAGATCTACCCCTTCTAGATGTGCGTTCAGTGAGAATGACAGATCTATACCTTACATTTCTATGTGAATTTGTTCAGCTCGCCCAAAAAGTTACATATTGCAGCTTTAACGGTATCTATTGGGCCAACAGTGTCAGTGGGCGGTAACCTGTGGTTGAACTGGGCCAATAGCGTGTCAGGGTTGGGTAGAGTGGGCTCCGTCTCAGGGGGAGAAGATGCGTCCATGGTGGTCTCCAGCGTCTGTCGTAGACCAATCACATTCTCCAACAGGGTCTCCAATGAATCCTCCTCCTTGCACAGCTTCTACACACACACACCAGTTACTTCCACTACTTCCGTCAGGAGATCTGTACTTACATTTATAATCATTACTATGCACAAAGTGTGTGTGTGTGTACCGTGATGTGTTTCTCTAGTGTGTTTAGAGGGTGTGTGTCAGTCTCCTCCCACTGCAGCAGAGCCTTCATCTCTGAGCCAGTCAGAGCCACAGACCTTGGGGGCGGGACCAGCCCGGACTCTTCCCCTCCACTCTCCTCCCCACAGCAACCCTGGGTATGAGAACAGAGAGAGTGACAGAGACAGATTAATGATATACGGGCGGACCGGCCTTCACATCGGCAGATAATGGTTGACCATGTTAATAATGGTTGATCATGTTGATATGGACTTGCTTGGGGTTCTACCAGAGGGTCAGTGTTGAGGATCTGTCGTAGGAAGTCCAGCAGAGCAGAGAGGAGTTCAGCAGAGTCTTTCCTGAAGGAGAACACCTGTCTCTTCAACAGAGCACACACACTGGCACTGTGCTTCTTCAGAGCCCTAAAAACACACATCTCTAAAGTTGAATTCGGTGTTCCACAGGGTTCAGTGCTTTAACCCCTACTATTGTCTATATACACATGCTACACTTGCATTGATCTAAACTCCTGGCAGTGAGGAGTGTGTGTGTACCCTTTGAGGTGGTAGAGTCCATAGTCATGTTCTGTGAGGAACATGAGTGTTCTGAGACAGGTGAGGAGCAGAGCGGCACTGCTCTCTCCGTTCCCCAAAACCTCCAGCAGAGAGTTGCACACTGATGAGATCATTTCCCGTCCTGGCAGGGCATTGGCCAGTTGCTCGGCCTCTGACACACACCCCTCGGCTGGGTGGGGCACCACCAGAGAGATGTCCTAACACACACACACACACACACACACAGCAGAGTTAACCCAATGAGTCCCACCGTTTACAAAAACATTTGTAGAGTCAGAATGATTTGAGATGCTTGGCAAAAGCTGACTCTCACGTAACATGTTTCGTCTCTATGATTCTCATAAACTACACAAGAGTCATTAGAAGGGGTTCTTCTACATAGAAGACCATAGTAAATCTCAGGACATAGTGTCTATAACACTGAAAGGGGTTATTCTACATAGAAGACCATAGTAAATCCCAGGACATAACACTGTAAGGGGTTCTTCTACATAGAAGACCATAGTAAATCCCAGGACATAACACTGTAAGGGGTTCTTCTACAGAGAAGACCATAGTAAATCCCAGGACATAACACTGTAAGGGGTTCTTCTACATAGAAGACCATAGTAAATCCCAGGACATAACACTGTAAGGGGTTATTCTACAGAGAAGACCATAGTAAATCCCAGGACATAACACTGTAAGGGGTCTTCTACATAGAAGACCATAGTAAATCCCAGGACATAGTGTCTATAACACTGTAAGGGGTTCTTCTACATAGAAGACCATAGTAAATCCCAGGACACAGTGTCTATAACACTGTAAGGGGTTATTCTACAGAGAAGACCATAGTAAATCCCAGGACATAACACTGTAAGGGGTCTTCTACATAGAAGACCATAGTAAATCCCAGGACATAGTGTCTATAACACTGTAAGGGGTTCTTCTACATAGAAGACCATAGTAAATCCCAGGACATAGTGTCTATAACACTGTAAGGGGTTATTCTACAGAGAAGACCATAGTAAATCCCAGGACATGTGTCTATAACACTGTAAGGGGTTATTCTACATAGAAGACCATAGTTAATCCCAGGACATAGTTTCTATAATACTGTAAGGGGTTCTTCTACATAGAAGACCATAGTAAATCCCAGGACACAGTGTCTATAACACTGTAAGGGGTTCTTCTACATAGAAGACCATAGTAAATCCCAGGACAAGTGTCTATAACACTGTAAGGGGTTATTCTACATAGAAGACCATAGTAAATCCCAGGACATAGTGTCTATAACACTGTAAGGGGTTCTTCTACATAGAAGACCATAGTAAATCCCAGGACATAGTCTATAACACTGTAAGGGGTTATTCTACATAGAAGACCATAGTAAATCCCAGGACATAACACTGTAAGGGGTCTTCTACATAGAAGACCATAGTAAATCCCAGGACATAACACTGTAAGGGGTCTTCTACATAGAAGACCATAGTAAATCCCAGGACATAGTGTCTATAACACTGTAAGGGGTTCTTCTACATAGAAGACCATAGTAAATCCCAGGACACAGTGTCTATAACACTGTAAGGGGTTATTCTACATAGAAGACCATAGTAAATCCCAGGAGCATAACACTGTAAGGGGTCTTCTACATAGAAGACCATAGTAAATCCCAGGACATAACACTGTAAGGGGTATTCTACATAGAAGACCATAGTAAATCCCAGGACATAACACTGTAAGGGGTCTTCTACATAGAAGACCATAGTAAATCCCAGGACATAGTGTCTATAATACTGTAAGGGGTCTTCTACATAGAAGACCATAGTAAATCCCAGGACATAGTGTCTATAATACTGTAAGGGGTTATTCTACATAGAAGACCATAGTAAATCCCAGGACACAGTGTCTATAACACTGTAAGGGGTTCTTCTACCTAGAAGACCATAGTAAATCCCAGTACATAACACTAAGGGGTTATTCTACATAGAAGACCATAGTAAATCCCAGGACATAAGACTAAGGGGTTATTCTACATAGAAGACCATAGTAAATCCCAGGACCATAACACGTAAGGGGTTATTCTACATAGAAGACCATAGTAAATCCCAGGACATAACACTGTAAGGGGTTATTCTACATAGAAGACCATAGTAAATCCCAGGACATAGTGTCTATAACACTGTAAGGGGTTCTTCTACAGAGAAGACCATAGTAAATCCCAGGACATAACACTGTAAGGGGTTCTTCTACATAGAAGACCATAGTAAATCCCAGGACATAACACTGTAAGGGGTCTTCTACATAGAAGACCATAGTAAATCCCAGGACATAACACTGTAAGGGGTCTTCTACATAGAAGACCATAGTAAATCCCAGGACATAGTGTCTATAACACTGTAAGGGGTCTTCTACATAGAAGACCATAGTAAATCCCAGGACATAGTGTCTATAATACTGTAAGGGGTTCTTCTACATAGAAGACCATAGTAAATCCCAGGACATAGTGTCTATAACACTGTAAGGGGTTCTTCTACATAGAAGACCATAGTAAATCCCAGGACACAGTGTTATAATACTGTAAGGGGTTATTCTACATAGAAGACCATAGTAAATCCCAGGACATAACACTGTAAGGGGTTCTTCTACAGAGAAGACCATAGTAAATCCCAGGACAAGATAAGACTGTAAGGGGTTATTCTACATAGAAGACCATAGTAAATCCCAGGACATAGTGTCTATAACACTGTAAGGGGTTATTCTACATAGAAGACCATAGTAAATCCCAGGACATAAGACTGTAAGGGGTTATTCTACATAGAAGACCATAGTAAATCCCAGGACATAGTGTCTATAACACTGTAAGGGGTTCTTCTACATAGAAGACCATAGTAAATCCCAGGACATAGTGTCTATAATACTGTAAGGGGATTCTACATAGAAGACCATAGTAAATCCCAGGACATAGTGTCTATAACACTGTAAGGGGTTCTTCTACCTAGAAGACCATAGTAAATCCCAGGACAGCATAACACTGTAAGGGGTTCTTCTACATAGAAGACCATAGTAAATCCCAGGACATAACACTGTAAGGGGTCTTCTACATAGAAGACCATAGTAAATCCCAGGACATAACACTGTAAGGGGTCTTCTACATAGAAGACCATAGTAAATCCCAGGACATACTATAACACTGTAAGGGGTCTTCTACATAGAAGACCATAGTAAATCCCAGGACACTATAACACTGTAAGGGGTCTTCTACATAGAAGACCATAGTAAATCCCAGGACGTGTCATAACACTGTAAGGGGTTCTTCTACCTAGAAGACCATAGTAAATCCCAGGACATAGTGTCTATAACACTGTAAGGGGTTCTTCTACAGAGAAGACCATAGTAAATCCCAGGACAATATAACACTGTAAGGGGTCTTCTACATAGAAGACCATAGTAAATCCCAGGACATAGGCATAACACTGTAAGGGGTTATTCTACCTAGAAGACCATAGTAAATCCCAGGACATAGTGTCTATAACACTGTGATAAGCTCACATAGTTGCTGTTATAAACTCTGGACAGTTGTCACTGACTAGTTAGATATTCATTTTCCAGTGAGCAAACCATTTCTGTACTTAGAGCATTCTTATAACTACATTTCTATTGGGTTTTTGCTCTGTCAATAAAACTCATGAATGCACCTGTTTATGTCAAATAGTTAGGTGTTGTACTTGTAGCCCTGGTTGTCCTGAAAAGAACATGGTAAAACACTTCATTGTGAGACTAAATATAACGGCTGGACATGCAGATAAATAAAAGTCAGATAAATGTCTTGGGACTGATGGGGTTAAACACCTTTCTCTATCCCTCTACCGCTCCCTCTTACCTGGCTCAGCCTAATACGACCCCCTGCTAGTCTGACACATAGTTCAGACTAAAGAGCATCCACAAAGACCTACATGTTTATGAACATAACACGCACCAATTCAGCCCATACCTCTCCATTGTTACCGCTGGAGGAAAAACATCAGCTAGTGGATGAAGTGCATTAGCTTCATACAATACCAGGTGCTTCGTGTGTTACCTGGTCACACAGTGACTGCAGGACAGTTCCCACCAGCTCTGCACAGTGCTGTTGTGGCAGGGCGTGGTCAGCAGCGGGAACCAATAGGGACAGTAGCAGGGGGAAGACATCAGCCAATGGCTCGTCTCCAGGGGCGGAGCCAGAGAGCAGGTGTAACGTTGCGATCTTACAGGCTCTCTGGGAAACCAGGGTGTCGAATAGAGAGAGGAGACGCAGGACCTGCCCCCAACCCGGACTCTTACCCTCAACACTGAAAAACACAACCACACATACCGAAATCAAAAACACAACCACACATACCGAAATCAAAAACACAACCACGCATACCGAAATCAAAAACACAACCACACATACCGAAATCAAAAACACAACCACGCATACCGAAATCAAAAACACAACCACACATACCGAAATCAAAAACACAACCACGCATACCGAAATCAAAAACGCAACCACACATACCGAAATCAAAAACGCAACCACACATACCGAAATCAAAAACGCAACCGCACATACCGAAATCAAAAACGCAACCGCACATACCGAAATCAAAAACGCAACCGCACATACCGAAATCAAAAACGCAACCGCACATACCGAAATCAAAAACGCAACCGCACATACCGAAATCAAAAACGCAACCACACATACCGAAATCAAAAACGCAACCACACATACCGAAATCAAAAACGCAACCGCACATACCGAAATCAAAAACACAACCACGCATACCGAAATCAAAAACGCAACCGCACATACCGAAATCAAAAACACAACCACGCATACCGAAATCAAAAACGCAACCACGCATACCGAAATCAAAAACACAACCGCACATACCGAAATCAAAAACGCAACCACGCATACCGAAATCAAAAACACAACCGCACATACCGAAATCAAAAACACAACCGCACATACCGAAATCAAAAACACAACCGCACATACCGAAATCAAAAACACAACCGCGCATACCGAAATCAAAAACACAACCGCACATACCGAAATCAAAAACGCAACCGCACATACCGAAATCAAAAACGCAACCGCGCATACCGAAATCAAAAACGCAACCGCGCATACCGAAATCAAAAACACAACCGCACATACCGAAATCAAAAACACAACCGCACATACCGAAATCAAAAACACAACCGCACATACCGAAATCAAAAACGCAACCGCACATACCGAAATCAAAAACACAACCGCACATACCGAAATCAAAAACGCAACCGCACATACCGAAATCAAAAACACAACCGCACATACCGAAATCAAAAACACAACCGCACATACCGAAATCAAAAACACAACCGCACATACCGAAATCAAAAACACAACCGCACATACCGAAATCAAAAACGCAACCGCACATACCGAAATCAAAAACGCAACCAAGCATACCGAAATCAAAAACACAACCGCACATACCGAAATCAAAAACACAACCGCACATACCGAAATCAAAAACACAACCGCACATACCGAAATCAAAAACACAACCGCACATACCGAAATCAAAAACAAAAACATCAGAGAAGGTATCATGGTGGTTCTAATTTGGACGTGAAATAATATACAAGGCCAATTAGGGATTTATTTGGCTTGCCATCTTAGTACAAGAGGTGCATAAGGGTGTGTGTTTGCGACTGTCTTACGGCTGTAGTTCCCCCAGCAGGAACTCCAGCAGGGTCTTCATGATGAGGGTCGCGGTGGGAGAGGAGAGGTCAGCCAGCTGGACACACACACGTCGCAGCATGGCCAGCAGCGGAGGACAGCTAGTTCCACACACACACCCGAGGGCATCTGCAAACACACCCCACTGCACCCGCAGGTGCATGCTCCACAACTTCCTGGTGTTCAACGCTACAGCCACGTCCTGGACAGAGATTACCTGGAGGGGGACCGGCACAACACACAACTAGAAATCTGTTTCCCTTCGGTTTGGATGTTTCCAACATGAAAGTCCTACTGCTTTCAATCCTCATGCATTGATTAGTTTGTTAAGTGTCAATCCGACGACCTCCAGACTGTTGCTGATGATGGCTGTAGCAACATGAGAAGCAGCAGGCGTGTGTGTGTACCTGCGTGCTCTGCATGGGCAGGGGGAGTGGTAGCAGTTCAGACAGCAGGGTGAGGCCAGAGAAGAGTCCTTCTGGTGCTTTCAGTAGAGAGCCCAACACCTCCTTCAGCATCAGAGACCATGTGTTACTGAGCAGAGTCTCCTCTGTGTGGGTCATCTACAGGGGAAATGATACCCAATTTATTACACGCAACACACACACACAACATTATGTTAAAGGTCAATCAGAAAAGAGCTCTCTACCTGTTCACTGACTCCCTGTGTGAAGGTGAGCAGCACATCTACGATGAGGGCCTGAACCTTGGTCTCCTCCCAGTCTAGACGTCCAGAGGACGGGGCTGAACACACCACCATGTGTAGCGTCACCAACGTGCTCGCCACACGCGTGTCCCTGAACTGGAAGGCCCCGCTGCGCAGCAGCTCTGTCAGCATGGTCCGCAGCAGCCTTAGCGTGTTAGCGCACACGCCAAGGATCATACAGCGCTGTGGGGTGGGTCCCATGTGTCCGTGCACACGCCAGGCAGGCAGCAGCACGCTACACAGCTTCTGGAGCACACAAACACACGTGTCCAAGCCCTCCCCAGAAAACAACTGCACCCCCGCTAGACTCCACTTCAGATCTCTCTGCTGAGCCTCTACGGCGGGAGGGGGACAGGCGATCTGGCAGAGGACCCTCAGAGCAGACATCAGTCCACTTCCCTCTAGAGTCAACACGTTCTGGACGTTCTACAGGGACACACACGGGACAGACAGGACAGAATGGGTTTTCTGTTAGTAATATGACCAATAATACACATGTACATACACTAAGTATTTTATTTACATCAGCCACACAGTGCATGCGGAAAGTATTCAGACCCCTTGACTTTTTCCACATTGTTACTTTACAGCCTTAATCTAAAATTGATTAAATTGTTTTTCCCCCTCATCAATCTATGCACAATATGCCATAATGACAAAGCAAAAACACCTGTATTTTTTTTTTAACATTGCAAATGTATAAAAAAAAGTACAAAAAACTGAAAACAAATCACATAAGTATTCAGACCCTTTTTTCAATACTTTTGTGGAAGCACCTTTTGCAGAGATTACAGCCTCAAGTCTTCTTG
This sequence comes from Salmo salar, assembly GCF_905237065.1. Classification (NCBI taxonomy): domain Eukaryota; kingdom Metazoa; phylum Chordata; class Actinopteri; order Salmoniformes; family Salmonidae; genus Salmo; species Salmo salar. Next base: position 78,061,947 of record NC_059446.1, on the reverse strand, counting down.
GGTATGACACTACAAGCTTGGCACACCTGTATTTGGGGAGTTTCTCCCATTCTTCTCTGCAGATCCTCTCAAGCTCTGTCAGGTTGAATTGGGAGCGTCGTTGCACAGCTATTTTTAGGTCTCTCCAGACATGTTCGATCGGGCTCAATTCCGGGCTCTGCTGGGCCACTCAAGGACATTCAGAGACTTGTCCCGAAGCCATTCCTGTGTTGTCTTGGCTATATGCTTAGAGTCGTTGTCCTGTTGGAAGGTGAACCTTCTCCCCAGTCTGTGGTCCTGAGCGCTCTGGAGCAGGTTTTTATCAAGGATCTCTCTGTACTTTGCTCTGTTCATCTTTCCCTCGATCCTGACTAGTCTCCCAGTCCCTGCAGCTGAAAAACATCCCCACAGCATGATGCTGCCACCACCATGCTTCACAGTAGAGATGGTGCCAGATTTCCTCCAGACTTGACACTTGGCATTCAGGCCAAATAGTTCAATCTAGAGCAGAGAATCTTGTTTCTCATGGTCTGAGAGTCTTTAGGTGCCTTTTGGCAAACTACAAGCGGGCTGTCATGTGCCTTTTACTGAGGAGTGGCTTCCGTCTGGCCATTCTACCATAAAGAACTGATTGGTAGAGTGCTGCAGAGATGGTTGTTCTTCTGGAAGGTTCTCCCATTTCCACAGAGGAACTCTGGAGCTCTATCAGAGTGACCATCGGGTTCCTGGTCAACTCCCTGACCAAGGCCCTTCTTCCCCGATTGCTCAGCTTGGCCGGGAGGCTCTAGGAAAGTCTTGGTGGTTCCAAACTTCTTCCATTTAAGAATGATGGAGGCCACTGTGTTCTTGGGGACCTGCAATGCTGCAGAAATGTTTTGGTACCCTTCCCCAGAGCTGAGCCTCGACGCAATCCTGTCTTGGAGCTCTACAGACAGTTCCTTCGACCTCATGGCTTGGTTTTTGCTCTGACATGCACTGTCAACTGTGGGACCTTATATAGACAGGTGTGTGCCTTTTCAAATCATGTCCAATCAATAGAATTTACCACAGGTGAACTCCAATCAAGTTGTAGAAACATCTCAAGGATGATCAATGGAAACAGGATGAATAAGAAGGTAACGTACATTATTTTTTTTTTAATTCAAGGGGTCTGAATACTTTCCCAAGACGCGCGCGCACGCTCTCCCTCCCTACAAGACCTGGGTCAGCCACTGTCACAACTATTTGCACTGTCACAACTATTTGCATGTACCGCAGGGCAGCTCTCTAAGCACTCTACTGTTTTCTTTTTTTACCAATGACCTGCCACTGGCATTACACAAAGCATGTGTGTCCATGTACGCTGATGATTAAACCGTATACGCATCAGCAACCACAGCTAATGAAGTCACTGAATCCCTTAACAAAGAGTTGCAGTCTGTTTTGGAGTGGGTGGCCAGTAATAAACTGGTCCTGAACATCTCTAAAACTAAGAGCATTGTATTTGGTACAAGTCATTCCCTAAGTTCTAGACCTCAGCTGAATCTGGTAATGAATGGTGTGGCTGTTGAACAAGTTGAGGAGACTAAATTACTTGGTGTTACCTTAAGATTGTAAACTGTCATGGTCAAAAGAAAGATGCTTTTTTGACACCACATTCCACAGGCTCTAGTTGTATCTTATCTTGATTATTGTCCAGTCATATGGTCAAGTGCTGCAAAGAAAGACCTAGTTAAGCTGCATCTGGCCCAGAACAGAGCAGCACGTCTTGCTCTTCATTGTAATCAGAGGTCTAACATTAACACTATGCATGAAAGTCTCTCTTGGCTAAGAGTTGAGGAAACACTGACTGCCACTTGTTTTCATAAGAAACAATGTGTTGGAAATTCAAAATTCTTTGCATAGTCAACTTACACAAAGCACTGACACATACACACACACATACACCCCCCACCAGACATGCCACGAGGGGTCTTTTCACAGTCCCCAGGTCCAAAACAAATTCAAGGAAGTGTCCAGTATTATACAGAGCCATGACTGCATAGAACTCCCTTCCATCTTATATAGCACAAGTGAACCGCAAAGCTGGTTTAAAAAACAAATAAAGCAACACCTCATGGCACAAGGCCTCTCCCCCATGTGACCTACTTGTTGTGTATATGTACTGACATGTATGTGTAACCGCTCGATGGGCGCACACACACACACACACACACACACACACACACACATTAATGTTTTTAAATAGTCAAGTCTTTAGTCTCAAATGTCTTTTTTGTTATGTGTCGTACCCCAGTTGGAACCCCAGTCAGACCCCAGTCGGGACCCCAGTCAGACCCCAGTAAGACCCCAGTAAGACCCCAGTCGGAACCCCAGTAAGACCCCAGTCGGAACCCCAGTAAGACCCCAGTCGGAACCCCAGTCGGAACCCCAGTCGGGACCCCAGTCAGACCCCAGTAAGACCCCAGTAAGACCCCAGTCGGAACCCCAGTCGGAACCCCAGTAAGACCCCAGTCGGAACCCCAGTCAGACCCCAGTCGGGACCCCAGTCAGACCCCAGTTGGGACCCCAGTAAGACCCCAGTCGGAACCCCAGTCAGACCCCAGTCGGGACCCCAGTCGGGACCCCAGTCAGACCCCATTCGGGACCCCAGTCAGACCCCAGTCGGAACCCGAGTCAGACCCCAGTCGGAACCCCAGTCGGAACCCCAGTAAGACCCCAGTCGGACCCCAGTGAGACTAGCTGTCGCCATAGTTAAATAACGTTTATTGAAAAAGTATGGATTTCAGCTAACAAAGAAAGGAACGCAACTACAGAAGACAAACACAGGTACAAGTTAAGCGCTTCATAACTTTTTTAAATGTATTTAAGTATCGTGCGTGCGTGCGTGCGTGTGTAGGGAGCTGAAGGCCTGCAGCCAAGTCATCATTATGAAGGATTAAACAAACAGCAACAACAGGTTATCAGTCCTTGGGGACATGTAGTGTAACAGCTCACCTGTTTGATGTAGTCTATGAGGCTGGGGATGCTCCCCATCTCTAACTTCACCTTGTCCAGAGGTTCCAGCCACTGACTCAGCTCTGGAACACAACACCAACACTGAGAGGATCACTTAGTGTTGCAGTTCACCTTGCAAGGAATTCTGAATAGTAGTTTAACACGTTTTTTGGGGGGTACTTTTCTCCCCAATTTCGTAATATCCAATTGATAGTAACAGTCTTGTCCCATCGCTGCAACTCCCCTGCGGACTCGGGAGAGGCGAAGGTTGAGAGCCATGTGTCCTCCGAAACACGACCCGCCAAGCCGCACTGTTTCTTGAAACACAGCTCGCTTAACCCGGAAGCCAGCCGCACCAACATGTTGGAGGAAACACCGTCCAGCTGGCGACCGAAGTCAGCTTGCAGGCGCCCGAAGTCAGCTTGCAGGCGCCCGGCCCGCCACAAGGAGTCGCTAGAGCGCGATAGGACAAGGAAATCCCATCCGGCCAAACCCTTCCCTAACCCGGACGACGCTGGGCCAATTGTGCGTCGCCTCATGGGTCTCCCAGTCACGGCCGACTGGGACACAACCTGGGATGGAATCCGTCGATGCAGTGCCATAGACCGCTGCGCCACTCGGGAGGCCTTCAACACATTTCTAAGTGGTTATGGGTAGGGCTATGTCATTACAATGATAGAGTTGGGTGTAGAAGTATTTTTAAGATGAAGGTTTAGGGACTACCAGTTCACCCACTGTTGATAAGATTGTTTTGGCGTTATAGGTCAGAGGTTAGGGGTTAAGGTTGGATACCAGAAAATGAAGGAAAGCCGCACACTCTAAGAGCTCAGATGCAAAAATTTCATCACCAACGTTTCGACAGCGAAGCTGTCTTCATCAGGGTATCATCAAACACTGCGAGATGAGTCATTTATAAAGTGTCAAGAGACACACAGGTGTTTGTAATCATGGCCAAGTATGGCCTAATATCATTGGTTAACTCAAATATTAAAAAAATGGCATACAAAGAACATACAAAAAGACAAACAAATGGATAGCATACGATCATAGCATTTGTAGTCTAAAATGTATCTAACAAACAATTACAATGGCAAAATCACAATTATCACAAGAATGGTTTAAGATAGAAGTCTATGTTGAGACCGAAGGGAGCAAGGGTCTTTAAATTAAAGATCCAGGCAGCCTCTCGTTTTAACAATAAATTATCAAGGTCACCCCCTCTCCTCGGGAGGGTGACATGTTCGATACCAATATAGCAGAGACGAAATCGGATGGTTTGCTTCCAAAAGTGGGCGCAACTGGGTAAGTTAAGTTTTTGCACCTAATGGTGCTACGATGCTCTGAGATACGTACTTTTAATTCACGCTTTGTTTTACCCACATAATTTTTACCACAAGGACAAGTTATAAGATAAATAACTGCCTTAGTGGAACACGTAATAACACCTTTAATTGGGATAGATTTCCCTGTTTGGGGGTGTTTGAAGGATCTACATTTATAAGTGCCATTGCATTGAGCACAGCCATTACACTTGTAATTTCCATCCAGTATGGCGCAAATAGACGTTGTTCAGGAATATCTTGGGGTGGTAAATCAGAGTGTACCAATTTCAGAGACAATTGGTACACTCTGATTTACCACCCCAAGATATTCCTGAACAACGTCTATTTGCGCCCATACTGGATGGAAATTACAAGTGTAATGGCTGTGCTCAATGCAATGGCACTTATAAATGTAGATCCTTCAAACACCCCCAAACAGGGAAATCTATCCCAATTAAAGGTGTTATTACGTGTTCCACTAAGGCAGTTATTTATCTTATAACTTGTCCTTGTGGTAAAAATTATGTGGGTAAAACAAAGCGTGAATTAAAAGTACGTATCTCAGAGCATCGTAGCACCATTAGGTGCAAAAACTTAACTTACCCAGTTGCGGCCCACTTTTTGGAAGCAAACCATCCGATTTCGTCTCTGCGTTATATTGGTATCGAACATGTCACCCTCCCGAGGAGAGGGGGTGACCTTGATAATTTATTGTTAAAACGAGAGGCTGCCTGGATCTTTAATTTAAAGACCCTTGCTCCCTTCGGTCTCAACATAGACTTCTATCTTAAACCATTCTTGTGATAATTGTGATTTTGCCATTGTAATTGTTTGTTAGATACATTTTAGACTACAAATGCTATGATCGTATGCTATCCATTTGTTTGTCTTTTTGTATGTTCTTTGTATGCCATTTTTTTAATATTTGAGTTAACCAATGATATTAGGCCATACTTGGCCATGATTACAAACACCTGTGTGTCTCTTGACACTTTATAAATGACTCATCTCGCAGTGTTTGATGATACCCTGATGAAGACAGCTTCGCTGTCGAAACGTTGGTGATTAAATTTTTGCATCTGAGCTCTTAGAGTGTGCGGCTTTCCTTTATTTTCTAGTGTTCTACTCCGCTAGCCAGCACCTCGCCTTTAAAGGTGTGCGTTTCTTTTTTCTAAGGTTGGATACCAACCTGGCGTTGTTATAGTCAGGGGTCAGGAGCTACGCACCCTGTAGTTTAGCGTTGGTGTCATCAGCCTTGGCCAGGATGAGTAGAGGAGCAGCGTGTTGTTCCATCGTACGGAGATCACTGGAGTTCTGAACCACCATCAGCACCAGCATACACGCATAGTTATAGGTCACCGCCTTCCGGGCCTTGGCCTCCCCGTGTCCGTCCTTGCTGTGGTGCTGCAGCAGCGTAACCAGACAGGAGAGGTTGTTCTCCAGGCTGAAGACGTGGGCCACAGCGCTCCTCCCAGTCTGTGTGAAGGTGATGAGGTAGAGGGCATGGAGCATGCTCAGTACCTCCGCACTGTCCCCCTCCTCTAGCCCCACCCCTCCCTCCCCGCCGGCAGTCACGTGACTCATCAGCTCAGACACGCTCTGGAGGGCATGCAGCGCCTGCATCAGCCACACCCCAAACCCTCTTCACCCAATCCGGGGCCCGAGAACCCGCCGTCGCCCCCAGTGACCATAGGCTCCTCTCCCTCAACCTCGGCGACGGTTGCTAGGAGGCGGAGCAGCAGGTTGGTAGGCGTGGGCTGGGCCAGCATGAAAAGCAGTCCTGATTGGGTGAGAGACAGAAAGTGCAGGACTTCCCTGACGGCGTGAGTGACACCTGTATGCCCCGCCGCCACCGCTGCTGACAACGCCACCGCCGAGCTCTCCAGGAAGTGACATGCATGCATGTACCTGTGGGGTGTGGGGGAGAGTTATTAGTACAAATTACTGTGTGTGTGTGAGTGAGTGAGTGAGTGAGTGAGTGAGTGAGTGAGTGAGTGAGTGAGTGAGTGAGTGAGTGAGTGTGTGTGTGTGTGTGTGTGTGTGTGTGTGAGTGTGAGTGTGTGTTGTACCTACCTGTACAGTGTAGGGTAGGGGTCGTCTCTCTCCTGTGGACCAGTAATACGTGCGGTTGTAGGGAAGGCCTTTCCAGGGGGCTGGACCATGGTGTGGGGGGCGGTCTCTAGAAGGTGATGTAACTCTTCTAGAACCCCAGCCAACCTATCCAGCTCAGCCTCGCTGACAGGGGAGGGGCCTAATGATGTCTCCTCCTCCATGGCTATGTCAGGCTCCTCCCCCTCATCCTGAAATATAACACTGATCATTTTTATATACTGATATACTGTAGTAATTATATGGACAGTAGAGCCTCAGTCATAGAAACCCCAGAGTTCCACACTGAACTGGGAACTGGTTATGAAATGGGAAACTTTATCAGACCCAAATGACTGTTCTTAAAACGCAGATCTCCAGTCAGTGTGTGCTTACCTGCAGAGACTCGCTCCAGGCTGCCGCTGTCCTCTGCAGGTCAGTCATAACCTCATAGGCGTGGCCTTTCTGCAGAATGGCGTTGCCCGCGGTTACCACCCGCACGGTTTCCTCCCCCAGGAACAGCTGCACCAACCGCTGCGGGGACGGCACACACACACACACACACACACACACACACACACACACACACACACACACACACACAGTTAGAAACACACGCAGCCTCTCTATTATAAGGTCTTCATGTGTACCGTATGTCTATGGCCCCTCTCACCTGGTATCCACTCCTCTCCATCTCCCCCTCCTGTAGGAAGGCCTCCACACCAGCAGGGGCACTGGTCAGAGCATCCAGAGCCCTCAGGATACACAGCTTCAACGTGGACGACACATGGTCCACCTGGAGCAGCTCTAGTAGGAGCTCCAGGGCTCCCTCGTGCAGCAGCGCAGTGAGGCCCTGTGGGCACTCGGCCAAGCAGGAAGCCAGCTTAGCTCCAGCTTTCAGCTGCCTGAGGTTTAGAGCAATGGGTTGGGTCAGAGCTATCTCCATACTAAGACCCTGGAGAGCCCATTGGACCAGAGCTCCAATAGGCTCCTCCCATTCCCCCTGTCCAATCAGAAAACCCAGCCCTCTAGCGAGCAGCCCTGATGCCTGCTCTAGGGCCGTGACCCAGCGGGAGTCACGGTCCTCTCCTATCCCAGCCAGGAGCTCTCTCATCTGGGCAACAACCTCAGCCTCTGCCCCTTCTCCACCTCCAGGCCCCTGTGGACCAACATACACAGCCCTCCTAGCCCTCTCCAGCTGGGAGTCGAAGCGGGTCTTGTAGGGAGGGGTGAAGTAGAGCAGTGGGCGTAGCTCTCTTTCGTAGGGGTCGTACTGGACTGGGGGCACAGAGGCCAGGTCTTCAGGGGTGTAGTCAATGTCAAAACTGGGCAGCTTAAAACTCCCATTGTCCAAGTCATCCTCATCACTACTGATCTGCTCATAACCATCATCACCTGGAGGAGGAGGGAGGGAGGGTGAGTGAAGGAGAAATATTGTAAAACAACAAAAACAAACACAGAAAAGAAAAGACCTCACAACACTCACATAAGTGCTAAAACATGAAGAACATGATGAAATGACAGTTCACTCAACCAAGAGTTAAGAATGAGAGAGAATCACAGCACACAGGCACAGTTAGTTTGTCATGCAAGGGGATCTGATACTACAGCAGCAACAGCCATGGCTCTAAGCCTTATGATTACAACTGGTTAGGCTGGTTGGAATGGCACTGAGCAGGGTTGGGGTTGAGGGGTCTGAGCAGGGTGTAGGGTTGAGGGGTCTGAACAGGGTGTTGGGTTAGGGTTGAGGGGTCTGAACAGGGTGTAGGGGTTGAGGGGTCTGAACAGGGTGTAGTTGGGTTGAGGGGTCTGAACAGGGTGTAGGGGTTGAGGGGTCTGAACAGGGTGTAGGGGTTGAGGGGTCTGAACAGGGTGTGGGTTAGGGTTGAGGGGTCTGAGCAGGGTGTGTAGGGTTGAGGGGTCTGAGCAGGGTGTAGGGTTGAGGGGTCTGAACAGGGTGTAGGGTTGAGGGGTCTGAACAGGGTGTAGGGTTGAGGGGTCTGAGCAGGGTGTAGGGTTGAGGGGTCTGAACAGGGTGTAGGAGGGTTGAGGGGTCTGAGCAGGGTCTAGGGTTGAGGGGTCTGAACAGGGTGTAGGGTTGAGGGGTCTGAACAGGGTGTAGGGTTGAGGGGTCTGAGCAGGGTGTAGGGTTGAGGGGTCTGAACAGGGTGTAGGGTTGAGGGTCTGAGCAGGGTGTAGGGTTAGGGTTGAGGGGGTCTGAACAGGGTGTAGGGTTGAGGGGTCTGAGCAGGGTGTAGGGTTGAGGGGTCTGAGCAGGGTGTAGGGTTGAGGGGTCTGAACAGGGTGTAGGGTTGAGGGGTCTGAACAGGGTGTAGGGTTGAGGGGTCTGAGCAGGGTGTAGGGGTTGAGGGGTCTGAGCAGGGTGTAGGGTTGAGGGGTCTGAACAGGGTGTAGGGTGGGTTGAGGGGTCTGAGCAGGGTGTAGGGTTGAGGGGTCTGAACAGGGTGTAGGGTTGAGGGGTCTGAACAGGGTGTAGGGTTGAGGGGTCTGAACTGGGTGTAGGGTTGGGTTGAGGGGTCTGAGCAGGGTTAGGGTTGAGGGGTCTGAACAGGGTGTAGGGTTGAGGGGTCTGAACAGGGTGTAGGGTTGAGGGGTCTGAACAGGGTGTAGGGTTGAGGGGGTCTGAACAGGGTGTAGGGTTGGGGGGGTCTGAGCAGGGTGTAGGGTTGAGGGGTCTGAACAGGGTGTAGGGTTGAGGGGTCTGAACAGGGTGTAGGGTTGAGGGGTCTGAACAGGGTGTAGGGGTTGAGGGGTCTGAACAGGGTGTAGGGTTGAGGGGTCTGAGCAGGGTGTAGGGTTGAGGGGTCTGAACAGGGTGTAGGGTTGAGGGGTCTGAACAGAGTGTAGGGTTGGGTTGAGGGGTCTGAGCAGGGTGTAGGGTTGAGGGGTCTGAGCAGGGTGTAGGGTTGAGGGGTCTGAACAGGGTGTAGGGTTAGGGTTGAGGGGTCTGAGCAGGGTGTAGGGTTGAGGGGTCTGAACAGGGTGTAGGGTTGAGGGGTCTGAACAGGGTGTAGGGTTAGGGTTGAGGGGTCTGAGCAGGGTGTAGGGGTTGAGGGGTCTGAGCAGGGTGTAGGGTTGAGGGGTCTGAACAGGGTGTAGGGGTTGAGGGGTCTGAACAGGGTGTAGGGTTGAGGGGTCTGAACAGGGTGTGGGTTAGGGTTGAGGGGTCTGAGCAGGGTCTAGGGTTGAGGGGTCTGAGCAGGGTGTAGGGTTGAGGGGTCTGAACAGGGTGTAGGGTTGAGGGGTCTGAACAGGGTGTAGGGTTGAGGGGTCTGAACAGGGTGTAGGGTTGAGGGGGTCTGAACAGGGTGTAGGGTTGAGGGGTCTGAGCAGGTTGTAGGGTTGAGGGGTCTGAACAGGGTGTAGGGTTGAGGGGTCTGAGCAGGGTGTAGGGTTAGGGTTGAGGGGTCTGAGCAGGGTGTAGGGTTGAGGGGTCTGAGCAGGGTGTAGGGTTGAGGGGTCTGAGCAGGGTGTAGGGTTAGGGTTGAGGTGTCTGAGCAGGGTGTAGGGTTAGGGTTGAGGGGTCTGAGCAGGGTGTAGGTTAGGGTTGAGGGGTCTGAGCAGGGTGGGGTTAGGGTTGAGGGGTCTGGACAGGGTGTAGGGTTGAGGGGTCTGAACAGGGTGTAGGGTTGAGGGGTCTGAACAGGGTGTAGGGTTGAGGGGTCTGAACAGGGTGTAGGGTTGAGGGGTCTGAACAGGGTGTAGGGTTGAGTGGTCTGAACAGGGTGTAGGGTTGAGGGGTCTGAACAGGGTGTAGGGTTGAGGGGTCTGAGCAGGGTGTAGGGTTGAGGGGTCTGAACAGGGTGTAGGGTTGAGGGGTCTGAGCAGGGTGTAGGGTTGAGGGGTCTGAACAGGGTGTAGGGTTAGGGTTGAGGGGTCTGAGCAGGGTGTAGGGTTGAGGGGTCTGAGCAGCATGCCAGAGCACACACACACTGTCTGAGCCCCCCTACCTTCCTCCATCTCTTCCTCCTCCTCACCCTCATCCTCCTCCTCTTCCTCCTCCTCATCCTCAGGGGCGCTACACTCCGTCCGTGCATCGTCCTCTTCTTCCGGCTCTTCCTCCTCTTCCTCCTCCCCCTCTTCCTCAGGCTCGGCGTCTGAGTAGGGTTCGTCTGCAGGCAGTGAGCTGCGCTCAGGTGAGACGGGCTCCAGGTAGTCCTCCCCTCTTTCAGTCGGCTCCGCCTTGGCCACTCCAACTGAGACAGTCACCATGGACACCACAGTCGGTTATCACGGCAACCAAAGAGGGCATCAGGTATACACGGATACAAGCTGGCACAAATACATGGAAACGTTTCTTTTGGCAAGGTTAGCTAGTTGAATATACAGTATGAAATCTGTCCCTGTGAGATGAACATAGAGACGCAGAGAAGTGTGTGTGTGTGTGTGTTACCGGTCACTGGGACCGGCTCCTCATCATCATCATCTGGTGGGGGCGGTCCAGGAGGGGTGCGGGGGCCTCTGGGTGCTGGTCTGGGAGGACTGCCATTATGCTGCTCCTCCTTATCCCACTCTGAGACACACATAGTTTAGTCCACCTTGTGTTTTCCTTTTTGCCATGGAAAATATGATAGTATTGTGATAGTGGTATCCTGGCAACCCTAGTATGAGTCTTTACCCACCTTGTTTGATGATCCTCTTGAGGCCAGTCTGTTGTTGGGGGGGTGGGGGAGGGGGAGGTGGGGGAGAGTCCCGGTCGTGACCATGTGACCTTTCTGCTGTACCGTACACCGCCACCGTCAGACTGGTGTACCATCCACGCAGCACCAGACCATCTGTGTTCACCTACACAACACACACACACACCATTACAAACACACAGCGACACACACAACACCATTCACCTGTAGAGAGAACAGTGACCTTCTACAGAGAGAGGGGGGAGGAGTCTTTACCTTTCCATTGGGCCTGAAAACGATGGACTTGTTTTCGTCATATTCAAAACTGTAAGGACGAGCCAGCGAGAGAAAGAGAGACAGAATTATTACATTTCCATTAGTAGTGGAGCAGGCTACAGTAGAGGGGCTGATGTACTGCAAGTTCAGGTGCAGCAACAGGGCTAAGTTTCTGGCGACCCGTCTCAGAGTGAACAAGGACTAAGACAGTCGTCACAGATCGGTCTCTGCCCTGACAGGTTCTACAGGTGAGACTTGAGCTCTCAAATACTTTTATAGACACATTCTGGGAAGTGAAAAAAAGGGAGGGGCGGGAGAGAGAAATAGACAGATACTGGGAGGGCAGGAGCGACAGAGAGACAGAGGAAGAGGTAGAGAGAGAGGGATACAGACAGAGAGAAACAGAGGAAGAGAGAGATACAGACAGAGAGAGGAAGGGGTAGAGAGAGAGGGATACAGACAGAGAGAGAGAGATGGAGAGAGGGATACAGACAGAGAGAGAGAGATGAGAGAGGGATACAGACAGAGAGAAAGAGGGAGAGAGAGATACAGACAGAGAGAGAGGAGATGGAGAGAGGGATACAGACAGAGAGAGAGAGAGATGGAGAGAGAGGGATACAGACAAGAGAGAGAGAGATGGAGAGAGAGGAATACAGACAGCAGAGAGAGAGATGGAGAGAGGGATACAGACAGAGAGAGAGAGATGAGAGAGGGATACAGACAGAGAGAAACAGAGGAAGAGAGAGGATACAGACAGAGAGAGGAAGGGGTAGAGAGAGAGGGATACAGACAGAGAGAGAGAGAGTAGAGAGAGAGGAATACAGACAGAGAGAGAGAGAGATAGAGAGAGAGGAATACAGACAGAGAGAGAGAGATGGAGAGAGGGATACAGACGAGAGAGAGAGAGATGGAGAGAGGGATACAGACAGAGAGAGAGAGATGGAGAGAGAGGGATACAGACAGAGAGAGAGAGATGGAGAAAGAGGGATACAGACAGAGAGAGAGGTAGAGAAAGAAGGATACAGACACGAGAGAGAGGTAGAGAAAGAGGGATACAGCAGAGAAAACAGAGAGAGACAGAAGTAGAGAGAGAGAGATACAGACAGAGAGAGACAGAGGTAGAGAAAGAGGGATACAGACAGAGAGAGACAGAAGTAGAGAGAGAGGGATACAGACAGAGAGAGAGGTAGAGAAGAGGGATACAGAAGAGGGATACAGACAGAGGAAGCGGTAGAGAGAAAGGGATACAGAGAGAGACAGAAGTAGAGAGAGAGAGATACAGACAGAGAGAGACAGAGGTAGAGAAAGAGGGATACAGACAGAGAGAGAGGTAGAGAAAGAGGGATACAGACAGAGAGAGAGGTAGAGAAAGAGGGATACAGACAGAGAGTAGTAGAGGTATATTCGAGAACCACTCTTTGGAAACAAGTGCTTTAAATTAATACTTTTAAGTGCTATCCTCTGGGTCCACATTGTACATTTCTGTTGTATATGTATTTTACACAAATACATTCAATTCAAATAGAATGTACAAAGTGTTACTGACCTTCCCAGTCTGTGGAAGCAGGCGCTGCTGGGTTTAGTGAGGTTGTTGAAGAAAAGCTCCAGCTGGAAGGAATGAGGCGATGTCTCCCTGGAAACACAGACAGGAACAGGATATGACATCACCACTCAGCCCCCCTTTCAGCCACATGAGAGATCCCATCTGTCCGGTTACGATTACCTCACAAATCACCCAACTACCCCGGTGAGAATGAGGCCAAACTGAACATTACAGCTCTGGGGCCTCATTTATCAATATTGCGTAGAAACTTCTATAAAATACTTCTTACGAACGGAATTTAGAATGTTGGTACACATTGATAAATCACACTTTTTCTACCAATCCTACGAGCTTCATGCGTACACCGGTAGGAGATAATCGTTGATAAATACCAAATGTTCTCAGCCTCAGTGCTCGTGCACGACCTTGGCTATTTGCATTTTGAAACGCCCCCAATTAATCATACATGGTCAAAATCATCCCTTTAAAGCCCGTGGGGAATATACCACACCATACCAGGACATACAATGTTGCAACCAAAGAAAGCTAAGAAAATAGGAGGTGCTGGTATCAGAGACTGAGTACAACCAAAAGGTTTTATTTGTCTCTCAGTTGTGGCTTGACCAGTAAAACCATTAAGACAATGAGTTGCTTTAGCAATGGCAAATCTATTTCAAATGAGTAGACAACAGTCAGGAATAAGCCATCCATCCTCAACAGCTCCTTCCTGTAGGCGTATAGGCCTTCATTGGCCACCACATTCAGCAGTGTCTTCTGTCCATCACATAAATGATCACCTGCACATTAAGGGGAAGCCTTTTCTGTTCACATAGTTCAACTCGTTTTGGGATGGTGCTTTTATGGCTATGTGGGTGCCGTCTATTGCTCCATTCGTATTTGGGAACCCATTGATGGCAAAGAAACCCCTCTTGACTTCAGCCTGTTGGGTGACGGTGTAAGGAAATTGTACGTTACAGTTTGATTGCATCCAAAACACTGTCTCATCGAAGCTGTGAGATGCCGATCGGCAAGCTCCCGATGCCAAAAACCTGAGGGTGGACAGCACTTGGATGTGCACCGGAATGGCATGCGGTTGCCTTTTTAAAGTAAGTCTTAAGTCCTCACAAAAATCCTAAAAGATTGGCTAATCAGATATAATTTCCCAAAACCAATCGGTACTTTCTGAGCAAGATCATACTACACTGTTGGAGCAACGAACACAAGCATTTCACTACACCTGCAGTAACATCTGTTAAATGTGTAAAATTTGATCAACCTCTCATTTCATTTCCCATTATCTCAAGTCTTTTATCATATTTCAACAATGGTTTCACTTTCACACGTGCCTCTAACTTTGGGATCCCGAGTGGCGCAGCGGTCTAAGGCACTGCATCTCAGAGCAAGAGGCATCACTACAGTCCCTGGTTCGAATCCAGGCTGTATCACATCCTGCCGTGATTGGGCATCCCATAGGGTGGCGCACAATTGGCCCAGCATCGTCTGGGTTTGGCCGGGGTAGGCCGCTATTGTAAATAATGATTTGTCTTAACTGACTTGCCTAGTTAAATAAAGGTTAAACTAAAAAATTAACAAATGACAGTACTTTATGTGAATGATTATAGTAACAAATGCACTGGTGGTGAAATGATATGCCTGTCAAGATATATTGCATGAATTCACAATGGAAATACAATGACATGGAAAAATGATTGAATTATTACTCCATCACAATTTCAGACATTTTCAACATATACACTGCTCAAAAAAATAAAGGGAACACTAAAATAACACATCCTAGATCTGAATGAATGAAATAATCTTATTAAATACTTTTTTCTTTACATAGTTGAATGTGCGGACAACAAAATCACACAAAAATAATCAATGGAAATCCAATTTATCAACCCATGGAGGTCTGGATTTGGAGTCACACTCAAAATTAAAGTGGAAAACCACACTACAGGCTGATCCAACTTTGATGTAATGTCCTTAAAACAAGTCAAAATGAGGCTCAGTAGTGCGTGTGGCCTCCACGTGCCTGTATGACCTCCCTACAACGCCTGGGCATGCTCCTGATGAGGTGGCGGATGGTCTCCTGAGGGATCTCCTCCCAGACCTAGACTAAAGCATCCGCCAACTCCTGGACAGTCTGTGGTGCAACGTGGCGTTGGTGGATGGAGCGAGACATGATGTCCCAGATGTGCTCAATTGGATTCAGGTCTGGGGAACGGGCGGACCAGTCCATAGCATCAATGCCTTCCTCTTGCAGGAACTGCTGACACACTCCAGCCACATGAGGTCTAGCATTGTCTTGCATTAGGAGGAACCCAGGGCCAACCGCACCAGCATAAGGTCTCACAAGGGGTCTGAGGATCTCATCTCGGTACCTAATGGCAGTCAGGCTACCTCTGGCGAGCACATGGAGGGCTGTGCGGCCCCCCAAAGAAATGCCACCCCACACCATGACTGACCCACCGCCAAACCGGTCATGCTGGAGGATGTTGCAGGCAGCAGAACGTTCTCCACGGCGTCTCCAGACTCTGTCACGTCTGTCACATGTGCTCAGTGTGAACCTGCTTTCATCTGTGAAGAGCACAGGGCGCCAGTGGCGAATTTGCTAATCTTGGTGTTCTCTGGCAAATGCCAAACGTCCTGCACGGTGTTGGGCTGTAAGCACAACCCCCACCTGTGGACGTCGGGCCCTTATGGAGTCTGTTTCTGACCGTTTGAGCAGACACATGCACATTTGTGGCCTGCTGGAGGTCATTTTGCAGGGCTCTGGCAGTGCTCCTCCTGCTCCTCCTTGCACAAAGGCGGAGGTAGGGGTCCTGCTGCTGGGTTGTTGCCCTCCTACGGCCTCCTCCACGTCTCCTGATGTACTGGCCTGGTCTCCTGGTAGCGCCTCCATGCTCTGGACACTACGCTGACAGACACAGCAAACCTTCTTGCCACAGCTCGCATTGATGTGCCATCCTGGATGAGCTGCACTACCTGAGCCACTTGTGTGGGTTGTAGACTCCGTCTCATGCTACCACTAGAGTGAAAGCACCGCCAGCATTCAAACGTGACCAAAACATCAGCCAGGAAGCATAGGAACTGAGAAGTGGTCTGTGGTCACCACCTGCAGAACCACTCCTTTATTGGGGGTGTCTTGCTAATTGCCTATAATTTCCACCTGTTGTCTATTCCATTTGCACAACAGCATGTGAAATGTATTGTCAATCAGTGTTGCTTCCTAAGTGGACAGTTTGATTTCACAGAAGTGTGATTGACTTGGAGTTACATTGTGTTGTTTAAGTGTTCCCTTTATTTTTTTGAGCAGTACATTTCCCCCCATTCTACGCTTGACAGTTCCCTTACGCCTCGATCACACCGACAGCGTCATTGTGTTTCGGTACACTAGAAGTACATTCATTTCCAACGGAATGCTGCATTTGCCTTGCAGAATTGCGCTACAGTGTGTTCTATGTGGTGCATACATTGGATTTATTGAATTTATGCATGAAATTGTATGGTTGACGGTTTGACATTAATGGTAGCAGAAGGTGAATGTTGAATTTCGTTGCACACATATCCAGATGACGCTGCGTTCCATTTTGCACAATGAGGCTGTAGGTGTGATCAAGCCATTATTCCACCACTTGGCACTGTGTGAGCACGGTCATGGCAAATGTTCATGTTGATAAATCGCACACTTTGCGTGGAAATGATCCCACGCATGGTTTACGCACATATTTGTGCCTATGCATGATTGACTGAGGCCCTTGAAGTTCCCCTCATCCCAGTCTCAGATGTCACATGCACATAGCTAGTTGTATATATTTGTTTAGCTCTCCCTTATACACCTTGAATGATGGTTTCTTACCCGAATGCCCGGTTGTCTGGCAGGCTGGTGTGTGCTTTAATTCCAGGGGGAATGACACGCACCTCTGTGATCAGGACCCCACACGGGAACCGCACCACATCCACATTGGTCAGCTAGACAGAACACATTTGAATAATTTCACTGTAAGGCCCTACCACATCCGTTGTATTCGGCGTATGTGAAAAATAAAATGTGATTAGATTTTTATTTAGACCATGAGCACAACAAAAACAGTCAGCACTTGTTTGTGCCATACAAAAACAAAAGGGACATTTACATCATTTAGCAGACGCTCTTATCCAGAGCGACTTACACAACTGTGAATTTCGTGTATTCATCTGCAGACAGTAACTAGGCTATATCTGTAAAGATGAACAGTCTTAAAACGGTCTGTGTAACGTAAACCGTGCAAGTCGCTAACTAGCAAGTAAACGTACACGTTTGCTGTGTGAGTAGCAAGCGGGTAAACAATCTGCG
Source organism: Salmo salar (assembly GCF_905237065.1). Classification (NCBI taxonomy): domain Eukaryota; kingdom Metazoa; phylum Chordata; class Actinopteri; order Salmoniformes; family Salmonidae; genus Salmo; species Salmo salar. The sequence continues at coordinate 78,044,781 of NC_059446.1, read as the reverse complement.
CACACGCCGTTGCCGACTGTCCCGTTGTCCGTTATGGCTAGCTAGTTTCGCGTATCCCTATCCCCGCTGCAACTGTAGAAGAGACCACTGAATATAAGAACCCGTAACCTACTTAAAAACGTAATACCTTGCTAGGAAACAATGCATCACACTTGGTTTGGAAGGACGATTTAGTTATTATGTATGGTGGCCACTGTGTTAGCATTAGCCTAGGGGAACGGGGGATCCGAAGCCGTAGTTAGCTAGCTAACTGGAATCTCAGCAAAGTACACTCCTGGGATAAAATAGCAAGTGGTATTAACACATTTAGCTACCTCTGCACTCTGATGTTTGAATGTATCCAGAAAAAGTAGCTCCGTTAAAGTATCCCCCGCCATGTTTTTCTGTTTTCACTTGGGGTAAACTTCCGGATCTAGCCACAACGGTTTCCGGGTTCTAAAACCCGACGGCAAGGAGTTCTGTAAAGACAGACCCCGAATCAGTTTAAACCTAATTTGTTTCTAATGAGTAAAAATACAAACTGATCTGAAATCGGTGCATAGTGGAGAGTTCATCCAATATTATTCAGGCTTCTGGCAATGGCACTCTCATAATAAGTTATACAAGATGCCGTAATAAAACAGGCAATAGCCTGACTTTGAATATTTGATATATGTATTTTACAATAGCCTAAATGAAAACAATGGATCTACATATTTTTCATCACTGTTTATTTTTAAATAGGCCTTATAAACTTTATTGTAATGGTGTCACTGATTTGCCACGATTGGCTGGTCTCAATATTTTCTCAGCAGTAGCAGAAATGCAGAAAACAACATTATGTTACATTACATTGTTTTCAATAACATTTCCCACTGCAGTCTATATGCCAAGGGTAGCATTTGGAAATACCCTATGCACTCGTCTACTCATGAATAGAGATAAAAACTAGGCAATGATCAGTTTGTATGCTAGTATATGAGATTGTTGTTCTTCTCATGTATGTTGTTCTGGTCGGGCCGGTGGGTTTGTCGCGATGCCGTGCCACGTCCCTGTTTGAAAGCACCAATAGGGACAGCACTCAGAAAGAGAAGGGGTGTATTCATTACGGAAACCGTTTACAGGTTATTAAGAACCAAACGAAAGCAAACAGAGGAAACACGAGTTTCTATTGGACAAATGCAGGTAGGTCCCTCTCCGTTTCGTCCCGTTTGCTTCCGTTTAAGAAGCGCATTGTAACAGAATCGGCGTAATGAATACGCCCCATGCAGGTAGCTACCTGGGTCACGTGGTCCGCAGCGCACACAGGTAGGTACATCACAAAAAAAGGGAACATTCAGCCATTACACTGCGATGAGGTGTGCCGGAGATTTTGCATAGATTATCAAGCAATCAAGAAGACACTAAAAATATCTGGAGTTGCTGAGCACACCTTTGCGCATAGGTGTCTGGGTGTGGGTGGCTGGATTCTTTGGGTTCTATACTGTTCTGGAGGTGTAGCTGTAGGTTATTTTCTATTACTTTGGGTGTAATTAGAGTAGTTTCCCTTTGTATTTATCTTGAAAATGACGGCTCAGGTAGACTACCTGGCGGTGTTGTTCACCACCACATCTGGTGCGAGCGGAGACCTCTTGGGTTCGGACGAGACGGAGCTCGAGCAGTTGGTGTGGCAGCTCGTGGACTTGACGAACAAAAAGGTCATCTTTAAAATATAGACGACCACCTTTCTTCTGTTTATGAGGTCTAATGACAAAACTGATCATAAGTGTGCCATAAATCGGCTACTCCATTATCCATATTAAAGTGTGTTTTTTAAGTGTACACATGCCTATAGCCTATGAAAATGTACATTTGATAATGACGTTGTTATTTTAAATGTACTGAAGTGTGTGTGTTTTCTCTCTGGTCCAGTTGGGAAAGGTGAATGAGGTGTTAATACGGCCTGAGCACTCGGACCTGGCAGAAGATTGTCTGGGGGAGAGAGAAGACAGCGAGGAGTCTGTCTCTACAGTCACAGGCTTGGAGCACGCGCTAAACCTGGTACAGACAATATCTGTTGTCTCGTGATTTTTTTATGAAATACATTTTTGACCTCATCAGATTCTGCTTTGTCATCCATTCATCCTTCACTCGAAATCAGGGGCACCGATGCATTGATTGGAGTTTTATAACAATTGATTGTTTATTTAGGCCTTGATCCTGGGATATCTAATTATGATTGGCTAATAATTAATCATCGTTTTCGATCCCTATAGATTTGATGGCATTTTACTTGACAACCTGAGGGACAGTTGTAAAAGTCCATTGAGTGATGAGGTGTGGATCTTTAGAGCTTAGTAATGCAAATGACCACCCAATTTGCATAATGAGGCTTAAACAACTAGCAGCAATTAAAGTGCTTGTTCTCTGGGTGGTTATCTGAACCAAAAATATAAACCATACATAGACAAAAGACAATAGACAGACATACACACACAAACAGTGATGACATCACCCCACAAATCGTTTCCAGCCACTTGAAAGTAACAACCAGCCATTCAAGTGGGACTTTATCACAAGCATTAAGATGTAAGCCTATATTTGGATGTTTTTGTAAATATTTTGTCTTCATGGTAATACTTTCCATTAAGGTAGACTCAGTTTAAAAAGTCAGCATTAATAGGTGGTTTATTAGTGAGTAATAAACAGTTATAACTCATTGGTTGAAATTGTATACTGTGGTAAACGTTTTGGCGCTTGCTGAATAATGAGATTATAAATGGCTGCATTGTTATTCATCATCACCAGAATAATGATCACACTTTCAACCAATAAAATGTTAGTGGATTTTCAATATTACCAGTGAGTTGTTCTGTAACTGTTTATTACAGATGTATTATCTGATCTTGATTTAAAGAGTTTACATTGTAGCTGATCTCTTCCTGTGTTTTAAACAGTTCCATCTGAGATTGACCAATGAGGTGAACAGCTTGGGCACGGGCACGTCAGTGTGTGTGTGTACGGACGGGCAGCTCCACATTCGCCAGGTTCTCCACCCCGAAGCTGCGGGCAAGGTAAGGGTACAGGCTGGCAGGGCGGGGTGCACAGTTACCTCCAGCAGAAGCATTTGGTGTTCACAGAACCATAAAGAAATGTGTTTTGTCAGCTGTTCTGGCAAGATCCTGCTCTACATGATGTTGAAATGGGAGGTTGTCTTGACATATTGTCTTGGCTTTGTTTGAACATGAACGCACACACACACACACACACACACACACACACACACACACACACACACACACACACACACACACACACACACCGTTCTCCTCATCTAGTATGATATACAGACCCATGGGGAACCTAACTTTATTGACATGAGTAAATATGTAAATGAGGGTAGTAAACAGACAGCGTAGCTCCTGATACGACCCAACACCTAACAGCTGCCAATGGTAGGCTGCACATGTTCTCTTCCTCCTCTCTACTGTTCAATCAATAATAATATGGTCAGAAGGTTTTTAAAGGGGCATACTACAGTATATTTGGTCCGTGCAAGACTCAAACTCTGGTGATCCAAGCACATGCCACAGTCAGTTCCCCTGGGTTAATGTATGGGACTTTACCCACTGGGCACACACTGGTTGAATCAACGTTGTTTCCACGTCATTTCAATAGAATTACGTTGAACCAACATGGAATAGACGTTGAATTGACGTCTGTGCCCAGTGCGTAATATCTGCAGTTGTCTTCCTCTGCAGAACCTGGCACTGCCAGAATGTTTCAACTCCTTTTTTGACCTGAGGAAAGAGTTCAGGAAGCACTTCCCCTCTGCAGACACCAAGAACCTGGAGGTGCAGAAAATGGCAGAATGTATCCTTACAACTGAGAAACACAGCGATGACACTCACAGCAATGACACTCACAGCAATGACACTTACAGCTATGACACTCACAGCGATGACACTCACAGCGATGACACTCACAGCGATGACACTCACAGCGATGACACTCATAGCGATGACACTCACAGCGATGACACTCACAACGATGATACTCACAGCGATGACACTCACAGCAATGACACTCACAACAATGACACTCACAGCAATGACACTCACAACAATGACACTCATAGCAATGACACTCACAGCAATTACACTCACAGCAATGACACTCACAGCAATGACACTCACAACAATGACACTCACAGCAATGACACTCACAACAATGACACTCATAGCAATGACACTCACAGCAATGACACTCATAGCAATGACACTCATAGCAAAGACACTTGGTTCATTTTACAACCACGCACGAGCACACACACACACACACACACACACACACACACACACACACACACACACACACACACACACACACACACACATGCACTAGCAGCATGAACCTACACTACAGAAGCAGGGTTCATGCTGCTAGTGCATGTGTGTGTGTGTGTGTGTGTGTGTGTGTGTGTGTGTGTGTGTGTGTGTGTGTGTGTGTGTGTGTGTGTGTGTGTGTGTGTGTGTGTGTGTGTGTGTGTGCTTGCACACGCGCGTGCGTGGTTGTGAGAGAGAGAGAGCACGAGAGTGTGTGTGATACTGAAGTGAACACACTCCCACGGGGGAGGTGTCTGCAGGCCTCAGGGTGTTGGCTGTGGGACTAGAGGTTTTGAAATGCAAATAGAGACACAATTGACGTGTCTCACTGTATCTCCAAGAGGAACATGCTGTGTGTTGAGCCAACAGGACCAGCCCTACACACCTACCAGGAAGCAGGACTAACACACATGCACACACACACCTTGCTTGTTCCTCCTGTAGTTTTCTCCTTGACCACGGTTTCATCAGCTCTCAATGTAACTGTGGAGCCAGTAGCCGTCTTGGATCCAACAGCCGTCCTGGATCCAACAGCCATCCTGGATCCAACGGCCGTGTTGTCACCGGTCACAGCAGCACTGCAGGTCCAGACCATGGCCAACATCGTCCTAGCCCTGCTATTGGAACCCTTATGTGAGTGACACACTAACTTACACAAACTCTGACTTTTCTCACAATGTTGTCGTTGTTGCTTATCTTTGACTTCTGCTCTGGTCTTCTGTTTGTTGTAGGTCACACATTCTCAAACCCAGAGAGAGTCACTGAGAAGTTTGAAAGCGGCACTTGGTAACTAGACTCGTTAAGATAGATTAGCAGTAAGGTAGATGTTATGATACTATTTATTGGTGTTCTTACATAGTTGGATGGAGCGGGTGAGTGATTTGATGCTAACTGGTGTGTGTGTGTGTGTCCGTGTGCACGTGTGTGTGTGTGTAGCAGTAAGATGGAGCGTGTGTGTGACAACACAGTGATCAGAGCGAGGGGGTTGCCGTGGCAGTCATCTGACCAGGACATCGCTCGCTTCTTCAGAGGACTCAACATTGCCAAGTATGTGTGTTCAGTGTCTAGTGGTGTGTTGTCTGTTGTGTTTGACTCGTTGCTGTTATGATGGTGTGTAGTGTATTGAAATTGTTTTAATAGCTGTAATGCTGTGTGTTGTCCAGAGGTGGCGCTGCGTTGTGTCTGAACGCCCAGGGTCGGAGGAACGGAGAGGCTATGGTCCGCTTCATCAGTGAAGAGCACAGAGACATGGCCCTGCAGAGACACAAACACCACATGGGCAACAGATACATAGAGGTCGTCTGTTAATAACCTATTATCAACCTATTACTAACCCTAACCAACGGTACATAGAGGTAACCTGTTAATAACCTATTACTGACCCTAACCCTAACCAACGATACATAGAGGTAACCTGTTAATAACCTATTATCAACCTATTACTGACCCAACCCTAACCAACGGTACATCGAGGTAACCTGTTAATAACCTATTATCAACCTATTACTAACCCTAACCAACGGTACATAGAGGTAACCTGTTAATAACCTATTACTGACCCTAACCAATGATACAAAGAGGTAACCTGTTAATAACCTATTATCAACCTATTACTAACCCTAACCCTAACCAACGATACATAGAGGTGACCTGTTAATAACCTATTATCAACCTATTACTAACCCTAACCCTAACCAACGGTACATAGAGGTGACCTGTTAATAACCTATTACTGACCCTAACCCTAACCAACGATACATAGAGGTAACCTGTTAATAACCTATTATCAACCTATTACTAACCCTAACCCTAACCAACGATACAAAGAGGTAACCTGTTAATAACCTATTACTGACCCTAACCAACGATACAAAGAGGTAACCTGTTAATAACCTATTATCAACCTATTACTAACCCTAACCCTAACCAACGATACAAAGAGGTAACCTGTTAATAACCTATTACTGACCCTAACCCTAACCAACGATACATAGAGGTAACCTGTTAATAACCTATTATCAACCTATTACTAACCCTAACCCTAACCAACGATACATAGAGGTAACCTGTTAATAACCTATTACTGACCCTAACCCTAACCAACGATACATAGACATAACCTGTTAATAACCTATTACTGACCCTAACCCTAACCAACGATACATAGAGGTAACCTGTTAATAACCATTTATCAACCTTTTACTAACCCTAACCAACGGTACATAGAGGTGACCTGTTAATAACCTATTATCAACCTTTTACTAACCCTAACCCTAACCAACGATACATAGAGGTGACCTGTTAATAACCTATTATCAATCTATTACTGACCATAACCCTAACCAACGGTACATAGAGGTAACCTGTTAATAACCTATTATCAACCTATTACTAACCCTAACCAACGGTACATAGAGGTAACCTGTTAATAACATTTATCAACCTTTTACTAACCCTAACCCTAACCGACGATACATAGAGGTAACCTATTATCAACCTATTCCTAACCCTAACCAAAGGTACATAGAGGTAACCTGTTAATAACCTATTATCAACCTATTACTAACCCTAACCAACGGTACATAGAGGTAACCTGTTAATAACCATTTATCAACCTTTTACTAACCCTAACCAACGGTACATAGAGGTGACCTGTTAATAACCTATTATCAACCTATTACTAACCCTAACACTAACCAACGATACATAGAGGTGACCTGTTAATAACCTATTATCAACCTTTTACTAACCCTAACCCTAACCAACGATACATAGAGGTAACCT